>NC_057411.1:22434609-22452096 GCF_019320065.1 Cervus canadensis | reverse complement strand
TTTTTTACCACTGAGCCATGGGGGAAGCCCCTTTACTGGGGATATTTGAAAGATAAAAACAGATTTGTGAGCGAATTGGTTTTGGAAGAGTCAAGGAGAAGGTCAAATCTAACATGGCACCCGGATTTCAGACTTAAGTGGTGAGGTGAACGTGGTATTATCAAAATATGAGGTATATGGGGATTCTAGGATAAGAACTGGTTTGCTGGAGAGTGAGGTTGTTGAGTTAAATTTGCTGTTATTGAATTTAGACTTGGCTGAGAAATACTGGGGGAAGACAGGTGATAGCAGTTGGACACCTAGGCCAGGAGCTCAGAACAGAAACCTAAAAAGATAATGGTAAATCTTATCTTCTGGAGGCTTCGGCTTACAGGTGGTTTTTAAAACCATGGGAAAAAAAATGTGCAAAATAACATAACGGAGCCAACCATGGGATTACAAAGTAAAACAATACTTCTGTTCTAAATAGGTAGAAATATTTTTGGTATTTTTAAAAACTGAGAATAAACAGGGATGAGAGATGGTTCTATACTATCCACAGTATGCTTGGCTATACAGTAGCAAAAAAAAAAAAAAAAAATCAAACACCAAAATATTTATGGTTTAACACATTAAATGCTTATTTTTCACTGTCACTGTCCGAGGAAGATATCTCAATCTTGTACCTGAGTGTTTGAACACGTATGCTCCCACGGCTCCAAGACAGTAGAAGAGAAGGCTGGAGGTTAGAGGCATGGTTTTACATCATCCGCAGCCCATCAACTAGAACTCAGGTCCATGCTTTCAATCTAACTGCTAGGGAGACTGAGACTGAAAGATAGTCTTGATGCTCAAAAAAGGTAAAGTTGTTGCAAATGAGCTGCACTTTCCCTGGCTAGCCTTTCCTCTATCACTGGTGCCTGGAAATAGTATTTGATGTTCAGTGTGTGTATGTGTGCTCATTCGTGTCTGACTCTTAGCGACCCCATGGACTCTAGCCCACCAGGCTCTTCTGTCTGTGAGATTATCAGGCAAGAATATTGGAGTGAATTGCCATTTCCTCCTCCAGAGGATTTTCTCAATACAGAAATTAAACCCGTGTCTCCTGTGATCCTGCATTGGCAGGCAGATTGTTTACCACTGAGTCACTTGGGAAGCCCTTGATATTCAGTAATGTCCAGCAAATGCTGTTAAGTAAATATATCAAAATGTGTTATTTTGGAAGGAAGGGAGAGAAACAACCTCTAACTGTGCACATTTTAAACTTTACATTTCTTATGCTTCCTTTTCACAGTTAGGAATTCGTGAAACTTAGCTAAGGTCAACAGGAAGTATTGCAATACCAGTACAATTATTGGAGAAGGCAATGGCACCCCACTCTGGTACTCTTGCCTGGAAAATCCCATGGATGGAGGAGCCTGGTGGGCTACAGTCCATGGAGTCGCTACAAGTAGGACAACACTGAGCGACTTCACTTTCACTTTTCACTTTCCTGCTTTGGAGAAGGAAATGGCAACCCACTCCAGTGTTCTTGCCTGGAGAATCCCAGGGAGGGGGGAGCCTACTGGGCTGCCGGCTATGGGGTCACACAGAGTCAGACACGACAAGCGACTTAGCAGCAGCAGCAGTACAATTATATCACAGACCAACACTGTCATAAATTTGCTTTTGAGATATGCCAAACACAAAAATTAACTTATCATTATCTACTGGTAGTGCAACTTTGTGGTCTTTATAAATCCTCAAATTCTTGGTTAAAAAAAGATAACTAATATCTATTGCAATGATATAATCCTTTTTCAAGAATGTTCAGAAACATCCCAGAATCAGTTTTATCACCAAACTCTTACAAGAGGATAAAACTGCTGTTAAAACTAGGCACTGTGACAGGTTAGTGGACATCCCTATTCTGGTAAATTCTAACCAGAAACCTGGTATATCGCAGACACACTTAATCACCCAGAAATGACCTGAAATTTGTAGCTTCCTACCCTTATTTGGCAAAGTATTCACACACTCCTCACTTTCTACATTCCAGGCATACAGACCTTACTGAAATATAGCAGGACCCCATGGCCCTTGCCCTCACACTATCTCCTCTGCCTGCCTTTCATCTATGGAAAACTGTAGTCAAAAAGAAAGTTTGTCGGAAAAATGAGAAATGCGGGGGAAAGAAGAAAAACAGTCAAAGGAGACTAAATAATAATAGTGTAGTCATTAAACACTTTCCAGGTAATTCAGTGGTAAAGAATCCACCTGCCAATGCAGCAGAC
The DNA here is from genome assembly GCF_019320065.1 of Cervus canadensis. Taxonomy (NCBI): domain Eukaryota; kingdom Metazoa; phylum Chordata; class Mammalia; order Artiodactyla; family Cervidae; genus Cervus; species Cervus canadensis. Next base: position 22,449,844 of record NC_057411.1, on the reverse strand, counting down.
ATGGGAGAGGTGTGTTCTATCCCTGGATCAAGAAGATCCCCTGGAGGAGGGCATAGCAACTCTCTCCAGGGTTCTTGCCTGGAGAACCCCATGGATAGAAGAGCTGGAGGGCTATAGTCCATAGTGTTGCACAGAGCTGGAGACAGCTGAAGCAACTTAGCACAGTATTAAACATAGTCAGGGCACTTTAGTTCTTCCTCAAGAGATATAGACAATATTTTGGGCCATATCCTGTGAGCTGTGTTATAGATACTAAAGCCACAGGTGGAGAACTACATGATGGTCAGACTGTACCCAGGACACAAGCTGCCACAGTGCTGAGAATTGGCCTCAGAGAAATGGGAGCAAATGGACCTTCGAAATGAAGATTAACTGCACCTAAAACAATCACGATGACGCTGGGCAGACCACCAATGATCAATTTTAAAAATGACCATCAGGGTTGACTGTATTTCTACATGTAGCGCTGCCCCCCCTCCCCATTCTGTCTAGAAAAGCTCTCACCCTCTGCTTGCAGGGGGGAGTTGGACTTCTGATAAATGTCCAGCACCTCCCTCCCACTTACCAGCATCTGAAATAAAGTAAACTTTCCTATCATCAACCTGACACTGTTTCCACTGTCTCCCCATCTATTTCCCATGAGGTGATGGGACTAGATGCCATGATCTTAGTTTTCTGAATGGTGAGCTTTAAGCCAACTTTTTCACTCTCCTCCTTCACTTTCATCAAGAGGCTCTTTAGTTCCTCTTCACTCTCTGCCATAAGGGTGGTGTCATCTGCATATCTGAGGTTATTGATATTTCTCCCGGAAATCATGATTCCAGCTTGTGCTTCTTCCAGCCCAGCGTTTCTCATGATGTACTATGCATATAAGTTAAATAAGCAAGGTGACAAAATACAGCCTCGATGTACTTCTTTTCCTATTGGGAACCAGTCTGTTGTTCCATGTCCAGTTCTAACTGTTGCTTGCTGACCTGCATACAGGTTTCTCAAGAGGCAGATCAGGTGGTCTGGTATTCCCATCTCTTTCAGAATTTTCCACAGTTTTTTGTGATCCACACAGATGGGGAGACAGTGGAAACAGTGTCAGACTTTATTTTTTGGGGCTCCAAAGTCACTGCAGATGGTGACTGCAGCCATGAAATTAAAAGACGCTTACTCTTTGGAAGGAAAGTTATGACCAACCTAGATAGCATATTAAAAAGCAGAGACATTACTTTGCCAACAAAGGTCAAGGCTATGGTTTTTCCAGTGGTCATGTATGGATGTGAGAGTTGGACTGTGAAGAAAGCTGAGCGCTGAAAAATTGATGCTTTTGAACTGTGATGTTGGAGAAGACTCTTGAGAGTCCCTTGGTCTGCAAGGAGATCCAACCAGTCCATCCTAAAGGAGATCAGTCCTGGGTGTTCATTGGAAGGACTGATGTTGAAGCTGAAACTCCAATACTTTGGCCACCTCATGCGAAGTGTTGACTCATTGGAAAAGACCCTGATGCTGAGAGGGATTGGGGGCAGGAGGAGAAGGGGAGGACAGAGGATGAGATGGCTGGATGGCATCACTGACTTGATGGGCATGAGTTTGAGTAAACTCTGGGAGTTGGTGATGGACAGGGAGGCCTGGAGTGCTGCGATTCATGGGGTCGCAAAAAGTCAGACACGACTGAGCAACTGAACTGACTGAACTAACTGACTGACGAACTCCAATACTGGGTAAGTCCACTGATGTGCACATGGGAAATCTTCCTATTTGTGAGTGCTAGTGGGCATTCTTGCTAATTGGTTCTGGTGTCTCTCTGCCACTGAGGATCATTTGTTAATGCTATTTGGGCATTCTTGCTAGTTAATTCTGATGTGTATCTGATGTTGAGGACTGTTTGGGGCATTAGGTGTAATTTGGGCATTTTTGCCAATTGGTTCTGATGTGTGTCTGATATTGAGGACCGTTTATGAGTCATGGGGTTGCAAAGAGTCGGACATGACTGAGCGACTTCACTTTCACTTTTCACTTTTATGCATTGGAGAAGGAAATGGCAACCCACTCCAGTGTTCTTGCCTGGAGAATCCCAGGGATAGGGTTGCACAGAGTCGGGCACGACTGAAGTGACTTAGCAGCAGCAGCAGTATGAGACCTGACTGCTATTTGGGCATTCTTGCCAGTGCCAATTTGCAGTTGACAGTGTAGATATTAAAGGGCAATATTCAATAAGAATTTTAAAATTTATTTTACTTTCACAACATTGTTCTTTATGTCAGTATGTATGAGCATGGTGAAAAACAAACAAAGAAAAAATAACAATAATAACAATATATGGTTCTAGAAAATATAAAATAAAAATCCTGGTAGCTAGTCAAGGGCTTGTACATTTTTTTGTTTGTTTTTCTCTGACATATTTTGACACAGTGGAGAATATGACTGGGAAGGCTCTTACTATTTCATCTGCTGGAAAGGCTGATCTTTGCAAAAGCCACACGGTTTAGAATAAATCTTTTTATATTAAGTGACTCACAGATAGTAAGAATCTGGTAAACATTAATGGACTGAATACAAATTGATGGCATTTCCAGAAACTTCCCCAGGAAGATTATATTATCTCCTCTAGAAGTCCTCTACCAGCATAGATATATTTCATATGTGATTATATTACAGAGCACAAAGAGCCTGAAACTCATGGGATGAATTGCAAAACAAGGCAATTTAATGGGGCAGGTAGAGGATTGAAAAGCAAGTCAATGTCTTATTAAGCCTTTACATATTGATTTAAAAAGTGTTGATTTCATAGCAATACCCTGAAACATTTCTCATTTTGATAGTTCTTAATACATTAGAGAAAAACAAAAAATAATTTGGAAACTTGATTTGGAGTAAAGAGCCTGAGTTTTCGTACCAGCCTATCAACTATTTCTTGTGGAAGGGAAGCTGTGGGTAACTGGGAAGAAACAAATTAGGGTAACTGAAAACCTGAGGCACAGTACAATAGAAATGTGAAAAGAAAGGCTATGGATAAGGTGTGAGAAGTATTAGTAGTGGAGCAAACATTAGCTACTTTGAGAAGTTACTATACAGGAAAAGGAATCAGACCATGAATTTAATTTATTACATATTAAAAAAATATTTTTTCTATCTGACTATTCCTCTCATCCCAAGATCTTCTTTTGGGCAGGAGGAAAGGATGAGGGATTTGGGGAAAATAAAAGTGTCTGAGCACTGTCACACAAATGTGTCAGTTTCCTGTGTGTTCTGAGGCTGAGTTACGTAAGATAACATGGCATCTCTTTATGAAATTTCTTGTGCTGTAAAATAAATTGGATTTTAACCATGAAATATTTGTTAAATAGTTTGAGTCACAAGCTTTTACAAATCAAAGTAAATTTATTTAATTTGAGGAATTAGATAATACTGTCTTCTTTTTTATTGAGATATAATTGACATATAACATTGTAGTAGTCTCAGGTATGCATGCATGCCTGCTAAGTTGCTTCAGGAGTGTCTGACTCTGCGACCCTGTGGGTTGTACCTCACTGGGCTCCTCTGTCCTAGGATTCTCCAGGCAAGAATACTAGAATCGGTTGCCATGCCCTCCTGTAGGGGATCTTTCTGACCCAGGGATTGAACCTGCATCTCTTATATCTCCTGCATTGGCAAGTGGATCCATCACCATGTATAGTTATCAAATATTTTTTCTTGTGATGAGAACTTTTAAGATCTACTCTCTTAACAACTTTCAAATACGCAATACAATATTATTAACTATAGTTTGTGCATGTGTGCTCAGTCATGTCCAACTCTTTGTGACCCCCATGGACTGTAGCCCAACAGGATCTTCTGTCCATGGGATTTCCAGGCAAGAATACTGGGGTGGGTTGCCATTTCCTCCTTCAGGTGATCTTCCACATCCAGGGATTGAACTTGTGTCTCCTGCATTTCCTTGTCCTGGCAGGCAGATTCTTTACCACTGAGCTACATGGCAAGTCCCTTTAACTATAGTTTCTAGGTTGTAAATTATATCTCCATGACTTATTCGTGTTACAACTAGAAATTTGTACCATTTGACCCTCCCTCACCCGTTTTGTTTTCAGAGGGACAGTAGTCTTGAAGCAGGATCTTATTTCCCTGTCCAGGGATTCAATTTAGCTGTCAGCCCACCAGGAGCTAGAGGCTAGAGGCAAAGTTCCCTGATACTTACCCCATTTGAAAGCAAAAAACTTTTCAAAGAGGCAAAAACTGCAAAACAGGTACAAAGTTTATTATTAGAGACACAGTATAATGTATGGGAGAGCACACAGAGAAAGTTTATTTCTGTCAGAAGCAGGATATACACCCCCAGAAGAGTGCAGGCATCCTGAATGAGAAGCACAGTAAAATGGTGATTTAAATTGCTGATATCGGACAGTACTTCTAGTCTTTGTTTTCATTTGGCTGATAGTTTTGTTACTTTTTTCACACCTGACTGGTCCATAGACCCTCCCAAACATGTGTATGCCTTTTTGCTAAGATGGATCCCACCACAGAGGTTGATGGATGTATGTCCACACTTATTATGGGATGGGATCTCCTCCCTTTTTGATGTCCAAGAAGCCCTCCTTCCTTTGCATGTGCAGACAGGGAAGTCTTCCTTGACCTCAGGAGTGGGCACCTTGTCCCTTAGTGTCTGGGTGAGAACAAAGCTTCAATTTTACTTCACTTGATAAACACCAGCTGTCCAGCTCAGGGGCCCATCTATCTCCTAACTCAATTTTGCCCAAGCCTCCTCCACCTTTGACACTGATGGATCTGTTCTATCTATGTCCTCATTAAAAAAAAAAAAAAAGAATTACTATCATTTTTGTATTATACATGCAAGATCGTATGGTACTGATCTTTGTCTGACTTGTTTCATTTAGCATAATGCCCTCAAGGTCCATTCATGTTACTGCTGAAGAGAAGATTTCAATCTTTTTAATAGTTGAATAATATTCCATTAGATAAATAGATATAGATACAAATATCATGTTTTTTATTCATTTATCCCTTGATGGACACTTAGGTTATTTCCATGTCTTGGCTATTGTAAATAATTCTGCAGTGAACATGGGGCTGTATATATGTGTTTTTTTTTCATTTATTTTTATTAGCCTTCAGCTAATAAAAAATATATATACAGCCCCACATTCATTGCAGAATTATTTCATTTTCTTTGAACAGAATACTCAGAATTAGAGTCATATGGTAGTTCAATTTTTTTTTTTTGATGACTCTTCATACTGTTTTCCATATTATTGCACCAATTTACATTTCCACTAAGGTGCACAAGTGTTCCTTTTTCTCCACATTTTCCCCAACACTTATTTGTTGTTTCTTTGATCACAATCATCCTGACAAGTATGAGGTGATATCTCACTGTGATTTTGATTTGCATTTCCCTGACAGTGATTTTGAGCATCTTTTCATGTAACTGTTGGTAACGTATGCGATATCTTTAGAAAAATATTTCTTTAGATACCCTGCTCACTTTTAAATCACATTGTCTTTTTTTCTATTGATTTTTATGAGTTCTATGTATTTTGGATATTAGCCACTTATTAGACATATAATTTGAAATTATTTTCCAGGTTGCATACTAATTTTGTTACTGGCTTCCTTTACTGTGCAGAAGCCTTTCGGTTTCAGATGGAGTCCCACTTTTTTTTTTTCTTTTTCTTCTTCTGTTACCTTTGTTTCTGGTTTCAAATCCAGAAAATCATTTCAAGAGCTTCCAGCCTATGTTTTTTTCTATGAGGTTATGGTTTTAGGTCTTACATTAGAGTCTTCAATCCATCTTGAGTTAAGTTTTGTGCATGGTGTAAAATAATGGTACCATTTCATTCTTTTGCCTGTAGTTGCTCAGTTTTCCCAACATTATTTCATAAAGAGATTCTCCTTTCCCTACTGTATATTCTTGGCTCTTCCATTGTAAATTAGTTGACCATGCAATGCATTGGTGGAGCACTGTGGTTAAGACACGTTCTCCTGACTTTAAAGTTCGGTAGCTTTATTATTTGACCTAAGCACATAAATGAATTGTGTGATACCTCTTTAGTTTTTATAATACCTTCATATGCCACTGATTCATAATGCAGAGTACTGTGACTAGGCTACTTGATCTAGACTAGTGAAATATCACTTTAATACAATATTAATTTGTTTCTTAATATGATTGATGCAGTTAAAGCAAAGACCTTCTATTCGCTTGAAGTCTAGTGTTTCAAAAATGGACAATAAGCTGGATATATTCAGGAGGGAGTTGGTGGATGTTCAAGGCATCCCTCTCTTTTGGAGCATTGTTGAGGAGTGGTCCCAGGTGGAGTCATTTGAAAGTCGACCAGATGACCTTCTGATCGCCACCTACCCCAAATCTGGTAAGATCTTTTCACTCATTTGTACTAGGTGATTGGTTATTGATCCACATGTGTAAGCCCAATGATGGGCAGATCACTCAACAAGGGAACATCTGGAACAGTTGTGGGACAGTTTTAAGTTACACAAAGTCACTTCTTATTTTGAAAGGTCTGCAACTGAATGGAGGCTATATCTGAGGGGAAATTAATGTTATTGGAATTTCTTTTTAAAGTCAAGCAAAAACAAAACTACATAGATAAAGAATTTAAGAACATTAGAATACATATGCACACATAAACTTTCTATACAAGTTAATGTTTAAATATTTTGCTTATTTTAATATTCAAACATACTTTGTAAAACAGTGTTTTGCTATTTCAAATGTATTTACTTTGTGAATATGTTTATAAGTATTTTGACCTGAGACCAAACTAGGGTGGAGGTAATGAAGATAATGGCAACCTCCTACAGAAGGTCCCTTGCACGTGCTGATACACTTAGTGCCCCTGACCTTGCAGCAGTCCGTTAGACCTGGACGTGGAACAACAGACTGTTCCAAATCGGAAGAGGAGTGCATCAAGGCTGTATATTGTCACCATGCTTATTAAACTGTATGAAGAATACCTCATGAGAAATGCTGGGCTGGATGAAGCACAAGCTGGAATCAAGATTGCCGGGAGAAATATCAATAACCTCAGATATGCAGATGACACCACCCTTATGGCAGAAAGTGAAGAAGAACTAAACAGCCTCTTGATCAAAGTGAACGAGGAGGGTGGAAAAGTTGGCTTAAAACTCACCATTCAGAAAACTAAGATCGTGGCATCTGCTCCCATCACTTTATGGCAAATAGATGGGGAAACAATGGAAACAGTGACTTAACCCTTTTGGGCTCCAAAATCACTGCAGATGGTGACTGCAGCCGTGAAACTAAAAGACGCTTGCTCCTTGGAAGAAATGCTATGACCAAACTAGACAGCATATTAAAAAGCAGAGACATAATTTTGCCAACAAAGGTCCATCTAGTCAAAGCTATGGTTTTTCCAGTAGTCATGTATGGATGTGAGAGTTGGACCATAAAGGAAGCTAAGTACCAAAGAATTGATGCTTTTGAACTGTGGTGTTAGAGAAGACTCTTGAAAGTCCCTTGGACTGCAAGGAGATCCAACCAGTCCATCCTAAAGGAAATCAGTCTTGAATATTCATTAGAAGGACAGATGCTGAAGCTGAAACTCTAATACTTTGGCCACCTGATGTGAAGAACTAACTCACTGGAAAAGACCCTGATGTTGGTAAAGATTGAAGGCAGGAAGAGAATGGGATGACAGAGGATGAGATGGTTGGATGACATCACCGCCATGAGTTTGAGCAAACTCTGGGAGAAAGTGAAGGACAGGGAAGCCTGGTGTGCTGAAGTCCATGAAGTCACATAGAGTTGGACACAACTGAGAGACTGAACTGAACTGAGCTTAGAAGTATTTTGCTCTAAATTTAAACACCTTCTGACTTTAGTATACAATATCAGAAAGAAGAGTTTAATATAACTCAATAAAAATCAATAATTTTTGAACTTCCCTTGTGGTTTAGTGGTTAAGAATCTGCCTGCCAATGCAGGGGACATGAGTTCCATCCCTGGTTCTGAAAGATTACATGTGCAATGGGGCAAGTAAGCTCATGATCCACAATTACTGAGCCCGCACTCTGGAGCCTATGTGCTGCAACTACTGATCTTGCATTCTGCAACTACTGAAGCCCACACACCTAGGACCTGTGCTCTGCAACAAGAGAAGCCACTGCAGTGAGAAGTGCATGCACCACAATGAAAAGTGTCCCCCACCACAAAGACCCAAGATAGCTAAAAATAAAGCAAACAAATAATTTTTTAAAAAGAATCAATAACTTGTATTTCTCAAAAACATATATGACTGAATTACTTTGTGGTATACATGAAACTAACACAATATTTTAAATCAACCATACATCAATTAAAAAATGTGTACTCCTTCAGATCTTTTTATGATAGTTTTCCACTTTATCCAGTGATAGATATATGGAAAGGTATCAGAGAGATGAGGCTCTCTCTTGCCTTTTATCCAGTTAATTTACGTGTACTCATAATCAACCAACTGTCCTAATTACAGAACTCTAAAGTCAACTTTCCTTTATATTTCTGCTTCATTTCTTAAAATAATTGAGGAAAATAAATTTTAATAAGTATATTGACTACTGATCTTTTTTTTTTAGATTATAAATATTAAAACTACCTCAAAGCAATATGTTACAAGTCCTAGGAGGAAAGCCCTGAAAGCTTGGGGGATTCTAATGTGCCAAAATTACAAACATAGAATGAGAATATAGGGCTCCTACTAGGAAGTAAACAAATGCATTATGCAGACCTTCATAGACATGAAAAATACGTTTCTTTTGGCAAAAGCTTGCTTTTCCTTTCTCTTGTCACTATTATAGAAAAGAGCTATACACCAAGCTCAAATTGTTTAGGACCAAATCTACTTTACATTTCTTTGTTGAAGTATAAACTTAGGAAAGGAAATATAGTCACTGAGAATGTACGTGTTCTTTTGTTTCTGCCTTTTTTGGATATATTCACAAGCAGCAATACATTAAGCCAACCCTTGTTTTGTTTTATTTTTAATTTTTATTGGAGTGTAGTTGATTTACAATGTTGTGTTAGTTTCAGGTATATAGCACAGTGAATCAATTATACATATATTCACTCTTTTTTTAGATTCTTCTTCCATATAGATCATTACAGAGTGTTGAGTAGTGTTCCCTGTGCGATATGGTAGATCTTTATTAGGTTTCATTATTATATATAATATATATTTATATATATATAAATATATAATACTGTGTATATATCAATCCCAATAACCCAATTTATCCCTCACTCCCCCTCTTCTCCCTAGTAACCATAAGTTTGCTTTCTACATCTGTGATCCTATTTCTGTTTTGTAAATAAGTTCATTTGTACTGTTTTTTGTTGTTTGTTGTTGTTTAGATTCCATATATAAGTGATAACATATGGTATCTGTCTTCGTCTGGCTTACTTAACTCAGTATGTCGATCTCTAGGTCTATCCATGTTGCTGTAAATTTAATTATTTCATTGTTTTTTTCTGGCTAGCCCATAGTCCACTGTGTATATGTACTACATCTTCTTTGTCCATTTCTCAGTTGATGGACATTTAGGTTGTTGTATATATGTACTACAGTAGGAATAGTCCATTGCATCAGGCCACTAGTGCTCCCCAGGTGGTGCTAGTGGTAAAGAACCTGCCTGCTAATGCAGGAGACGTAGAAGATGTGGGTTTGATCCCTGGGTCAGGAAGATCTCCTGGAGGAGGGCATGACACTCCATTCCAGGATTCTTGCCTGGAGAATCCCATGGACAGAAGAGCCTGGCAGGCTATACACAGTAGAGTCGCACAGAGTTGGACACGACTAAAGCAACTTAGCATGCACACATATATGTGCTACATAGTCCAATGGAATAGTAGCCCATTGTATATATGTACTACACCTTCTTTATCCATTCTTCTGTTGATGGACATTTAGGTTGCTTTTATGTTCTGGCTATTGTAAACATAGTCCTGCAATGAACATTAGCTGCATGTATCTGTTCTGATTATAATTTTCTCTGGATATACTGGACAAATATATACACTGCAGAAATATAGATCAATGGAATAGAATAGAAAGCCCAGAGACACACCAGCACACCTATGGTCACCTAATCTATGACAAAGGAAGAAAGAATATACAATGGAGAAAAGATAGTCTTTTCAATAAATAGTTATGGGAAAACTGAAAAACTACATGTAAACAAATGAAATTAGAATACTTCTTAACACTACACAATAACATAAACCCAAAATGGATTAAAGACCTAAATGTGAGGCTGGATACTATAAAACTCTTTTAGGTAAATAGGCAGAACACTCTCAGACATAAATTTTAGCAGGATATTTTCTGATTCATCCCTTAGAATAATGAAAATAAAAACAAAAATAAACAAATGGAACCTGATTAAACTGGAAAGAATTTGCAAAGCAAAGGAAAATATAAACAAAATGAAAAGATAGCCCTCACAATGAGAGAAAATACAGTATTTACAAAAGAAACAACCAACAAGGGATTAATCTCCAAAATATGCAAACAGCTCATGCAGCTCAAAATCAGAAAAACAAACAATCCAACCATTTGTTAATTTTTGTTTTTATTTCCATTACTCAAGGAGGTGTATCAAAAATGATCTTGCTGCAATTTATGTCTGAGAGTGTTCTACTTATGTATTCCTTTAAGAGTTTTAAAGTATCCAGCCTTACATTTAGGTCTTCAATCCATTTAAAATTTATTTTTGTATATGGTGTTAAGGGGGCTTCCCTGGTGGCTCAGTGGTTAAAAAAAAAAATCCTCCTGCCAATGAAGGAGACACAGATTCAATTCCTGGGTCTGGAAGATCTGCTGGAGAAGGAAATGGAAACCCATTCCAATATTCTTGCCTGGGAAATCCCACGGAGAGAGGAACCTGGCAGGCTACAGTCCATGGAGCCTGGTGGGCTACAGTCAAACACAGAGAGTTGGACATGACTTAGCAACTAAACAACAATAACAAATGGTATTTGGGAGCATTCTAAAGACAATTTTTGAAAGCTACCATTATTCGAATAGTTCATCTATGAAAGTAACCCTTGAAGGTGAACTTCTTCTGGCAGAGTAAAAGCTAAATGGCTTCACATAAATTAATCCTATGCTCTTTATTCCTGTTATTTTCTTTTTAGTTTGTTTCCCTTACGATCTATTGAGATTATGTCTTAAAATTACTAATATATCAGTGCCCTGTTGATTTTTTTATAAAAAGATTCAAGTTAATCAACTCATTAATGAGCTAAACCATGCGCTATTTTTTTCAAATATTGTGGAAAGTAAACATTTACAGTTCAAACCATAAATTGGCATCTTTTTCAATCAGACTTCATTGGCCACCATTTGAACCACTCACTGATAGCAAATAAAATGTGCTATATTGTACTTTGGCATTTAGGTCTCTTTTCCTCCCCCTCATGAATCATCACTTAAGCCAAAACCAGTTGCTGTCATTTAGTCACTAAGTTGTGTCTGACTCTTTGTGACCCCATGGAGCATAGGCCACCAGGCTTCTCTGTCTATGGGATTTCCCAGGAAAGAATACTTCAGTGAGTTGCCACTTCCTTCTCCAGGGGATCTTCTTGACAGAAGGATCAAACCTGCATCTCCTGCAATATCAGGTAGATTGTTTACCACTGAGCCATCAGGGAAGCCCAAGCGGAAATCAGACCAAGCAACAAAACGTTCAAGGGTAATAATGATTTGACTCATCTTTTTCTTAGTACTGTAATTGTCTATGTAGAAGGATGGAGGAGAGAGACTCATGCTCATGATGTAGGAACAAGAAAGAGGAAGAGTTGTCCACAAGAAAGGACTGAATAGTAAGGGAGTCTAAAGTACTCTAATACCTGGAACCAATCCAAAGTTGCATCTACAGATAGATCATTCCACAGAAATGCTGTGTGTACAGATCAGTTATTTAATTTGTATATGTAGTTTCTATCCATGATTATGCAACTTAGAGACAATCATTACACACTGGGTAAAGAGGAAGAGGATAGAAACAATTAATAAGGTATTTTTCTCCTAGGTACTACGATGTTTGTTTTGTCTTTTTAACAGTGCCTCAATACCCTGATCATTGAGTGCTGTAGACAATTGGGTAGACCATATTCTCATATACTTAGGTCCATTTCTCAAAACACCAGTGAGGCACAATCTCAGAAAGATCAGAGTGACTTGGCCTGCCCTGCTCATTCAGAATCCATCGTCTTTTGTTGATGAATTACACATTGGTCTCTATAGACGCAATCATAATGTCTTCTTTGTTTCCCTTGCTCACCATTCCTCCAAATATTGAACATTTTTACCTGAAGTGCTCTTTTGTCCCAAAACCTAATAATCCTTTTATTTAAATAGGAAATATACAAATTGCTGGTAAGATTCACTAAATTTGACTAATTCCCTCATCCATTCTACCCAGCAGGTTATGCTATTGCTACTTACATTCTGTCTCCTTAAAAAGTCAAGCTTACGTCCTTTGCCTGCCTTACTTTTATGGTTATTTTAATCAGATTTGAGACATATAGACACATACACATATGTACACAATACATATGTATATGTTCAAGATAGATACTGATATCTCCTAAGAAAAGAGATACTGATATTTCCTATCTCCTAGGAAAAAAGAATGCAAATGAAGAAAAAAAAATTTTTTTTTTTATTACAGTGCTTCTCTACCTCTGTTAACCTTCTCATATACTTTTTAACACAGAAGTTTTGAGTTTCTTTGATTCTTTTTTCCTCAGGAACAACCTGGGTTAGTGAAATATTGGATTTGATCTATAACAATGGGAATGTGGAGAAATGTAAACGAGATGCAATATACAAACGAGTGCCATTCATGGAATTAATAATTCCAAGACTTACAAATGGTAATTTCTCTTAATGTTCCTTTTCTGCATGGGATTAAACCCCCTCTTTTTTGTGGTGTTTGAAAGTGTTGTGATGGAAAATGATACAGACAGAGCTTGTGCAGTTGAATCATAAGTGTCTACAATAAAAGAGTAAGAATCTGGCTATGCCAATACCCATATTATAGTCAACTTCCACACAAAGATAATACCTACATATGAGGAAATTTTAACGAGTATATTTTTTTCTGAATAGGACACACAGAAGCTTTCCAACATTTAAATAATGTGTGATCATCATATGTAGAATATTCAGTGTTTGATTCATTATAGAATCATGTCTACTATTATGTAGCTGATGTTCACAGACCCAAAGAAAATGATGATGGGAATATGTGGTTTTGTGTTATTAAAATATTTAAAATTAGCCATGGATCTCATGGCTTAATTTGATTTTAGGATTTGAATATAAAAAAGCTGGAAAGAGATATTGAAGTCCTGTAGTTCAACTTCCCCATACTGTAAATAGGAAAAAGAGGAAGACAAATGAAGGAAAAATTTGGACAACTTGCACTTGACTTACTGCCTCAGCAAGCTTTTTATCTGAGGATTTATAGACATTTATAAAGATAATAAGCCCCATTATTTATAAATAAAAAATCCTAGCTCACCAGAATTTATCAGTTTTTACCTTATTGTGGATCTCAGAAGTTTATGAGGACATGTAGTCATATATCCATTTCAAGTCACGTAGTGGAGTTAATGTTTACATAGTCAGGTTATATTTTAATTAACCTTTAAGATTCCATATTTAAAATGTAGTTTAACTTTTATGCTTGCAGGAGTTGAGGACTTGAATGACATGCAGTCTCCTCGATTAGTGAAAACACACCTACCTGTTCAACTTCTCCCTTCTTCATTTTGGAAAAATAACTGCAAGGTAGCAAATTTTTAAAAAAGCAAACTTTATGTTGTGATTACTTTTACTAGTTATGCAGAAATTAAGATGGGGAATTGCAATCCATGGATAAATCATTGAAAAAATAATAATTTTGTCCATATATCCCAAGGATCAAAATAATACCACAGGACACAAATGCTATAGATAAAGGATTATTCTCAGTGCCCAAACACTGAGAATCACTCAGGCTTTCTCTTCTCTAAAATGCCTTCTTGTCTAAATCCCTTCACTCATCGCTTTTAAACAATGGATGTTTAAATAACCCAGAACTCCTTCATTAACTCAGTATAATTTTGATTTACCAATATGAACTTATATATAATTTATAACATACAGTATGTTATAATTTATAACATTTCCCTGATGGCTCAGTGGTAAAGAATCCACCTGCCAAGTAGGAAAGGGAGGCTGGATCCCTGCGTTGAGAAAATCCCCTGGAGAAGGATATGGCAATCCACTCCAGTAATTTTGCAGGGGAAATCCCATGGAGAGAGGGGCCTAGTGGGCTGCAATCCATGGGGTGGCAAAAGAACTGGACATAACTTAGTGACTAAACAACAGCAAAATATTACATTGCAGGTTTAGCTAACTACTATATTATGGACTTCGCTGGTTGCTCAATGGTAATGAATCTACCTGCCAATATGTCACTCTGGTTCAATCCCTGGGTCAGGGAGATCCCCTGATGAAGGACATGACAACTCACTCCAGTATTCTTGCCTGGGAAATCCAGTGGACAAAAGAGCTTAGGGGGCTACAGTCTATGGGGTTGCAAAAGAGTTGGACATGACTTACAACAACGGACTTGTTGTAATAACAACAATGGACTAGTTTCAAGCTACCTTTTTAATAAGCATTTAAATTCATGTAATGTTTAAAGTGGAGAGTACATAAATACTAAGGATATGGATTGATGAGTTTTCACAAAGTGAGCATACCCACAAAATTAGACCCCAGAACTGAGAGGATAACAGGCAGGAAGGCCAGGGGTCTCCAAACAGAGGAAAGAGGCTGCAAGTGCCAGACATTTTTTATCTCTCTTAAGCGGCAGGAGGAAACAAACCAGCAATATTTTTTCTTCTCTATACAAATTTAAAAGGAGGTTTCTCTTAAAATGCTGTGTTGCCATGACACCTTGTTTCACCTGAAGCTAACTACTCTCAAACCTTGAGTTAACCAATACATTTCTTTTTCTTATGGAAATGTTGTCTTAAGATATGTTAATGTACCCCAGACTCTATCTTCAAGTTGGTTCCGCCAAATGGCCCAACCTACTTACTCAGGTATTGTTCCCCTAATCTATGTAAATGAAACTATTTGTTGGTAATCTGCCCTTCTACAAGATTCAAGTCAATCGTTTTATGGCCAGGGATGAATTATCTGGTGCCATTCTAAGT
>NC_057411.1:21673564-21815732 GCF_019320065.1 Cervus canadensis | reverse complement strand
CTTCGTTTGCTATTATTTTCTCCCATTCTGAAGGCTGTCTTTTCACCTTGCTTATAGTTTCCTTTGTTGTGCAAAAGCTTTTAAGTTTCATTAGGTCCCATTTGTTTATTTTTGCTTTTATTTCTAATATTCTGGGAGGTGGGTCATAGAGGATCTTGCTGTGATTTACGTCGGAGAGTGTTTTGCCTATGTTCTCCTCTAGGAGTTTAATAGTTTCTGGTCTTACATTTAGATCTTTAATCCATTTTGAGTTTATTTTTGTGTATGGTGTTAGAAAGTGTTCTAGTTTCATTCTTTTACAAGTGGTTGACCAGTTTTCCCAGCACCACTTGTTAAAGAGGTTGTCTTTTTTCCATTGTATATCCTTGCCTCCTTTGTCAAAGATAAGGTGTCCATAGGTTCGTGGATTTATCTCTGGGCTTTCTATTCTGTTGCATTGATCTCTATTTCTGTCTTTGTGCCAGTACCATACTGTCTTTTTTTAAATTTATTTATTTTTTATTTTTTAATTTTTTTTATTAGTTGGAGGCTAATTACTTCACAACATTTCAGTGGGTTTTGTCATACATTGATACGAATCAGCCATAGATTTACACGTATTCCCCATCTCGATCCCCCCTCCCCCCTCCCTCTCCACCCGATTCCTCTGGGTCTTCCCAGTGCACCAGGCCAGAGCACTTGTCTCATGCATCCCACCTGGGTTGGTGATCTGTTTCACCATAGATAGTATACATGCTGTTCTTTTGAAATATCCCACCCTCACATTCTCCCACAGAGTTCAAAAGTCTGTTCTGTATTTCTGCGTCTCTTTTTCTGTTTTGCATATAGGGTTATCGTTACCATCTTTCTAAATTTCATATATATGTGTTAGTATGCTGTAATGTTTTTTATCTTTCTGGCTTACTTCACTCTGTATAAGGGGCTCCAGCTTCATCCATCTGATTAGGACTGGTTCAAATGAATTCTTTTTAATGGCTGAGTAATATTCCATGGTGTATATGTACCACAGCTTCCTTATCCATTCATCTGCTGATGGGCATCTAGGTTGCATACTGTCTTGATGACTGTGTCTTTGTAGCAGAGTCTGAAGTCAGGCAGGTTGATTCCTCCAGTTCCATTCTTCTTTCTCAAGATTACTTTGGCTATTCAAGGTTTTTTGTATTTCCATACAAATTGTGAAATTATTTGGTCTAGTTCTGTGAAAACTACCGTTGGTAACGTGATAGGGATTGCATTGAATCTATAGATTGCTTTGGGTAGAATAGCCATTTTGACAATATTGATTCTTCCAATCCATGTACAAGGTATGTTTCTCCACTGTTTGTGTCCTCTTTGATTTCTTTCATCAGTGTTTTATAGTTTTCTATGTACAGGTCCTTTGTTTCTTTAAGTAGATATACTCCTAAGTATTTTATTCTTTTTGTTGCAATGGTGAATGGTATTATTTCCTTAATTTCTCTTTCTGTTTTTTCATTGTTAGTATATAGGAATGCAAGGGATTTCTGTGTGTTAATCTTATATCCTGCAACTTTAGTATATTCATTCATTAGCTGTAGTAATTTTCTGGTAGAGTGTTTAGGGTTTTCTATGTAGAGGATCATGTCATCTGCAAACAGCGAGAGTTTCACTTCTTCTTTTCCTATCTGGATTCCTTTTACTTCTTTTTCTGCTCTGATTGCTGTGGCCAAAACTTCCAACACTATGTTGAATAGTAGTGGTGAGAGTGGGGCACCCTTGTCTTGTTCCTGATTTCAGGGGAAATGCTTTCAATTTTTCACCATTGAGGGTGATGCTTGCTGTGGGTTTGTCATATATAGCTTTTATTATGTTGAGGTATGTTTCTTCTATTCCTGCTTTCTGGAGAGTTTTAATCATAAATGAGTGTTGAATTTTGTCAAAAGCTTTCTCTGCATCTATTGAGATAATCATAAGGTTTTTATCTTTCAATTTGTTAATGTGGTGTATTACATTGATTGATTTGTGGATATTAAAGAATCCTTGCATGCCTGGGATAAAGCCCACTTGATCATGGTGTATGATTTTTTTAATATGTTGTTGGATTCTGTTTGCTAGAATTTTGTTAAGGATTTTTGCATCTATGTTCATCAGTGATATTGGCCTGTAGTTTTCTTTTTTTGTGGCATCTTTGTCTGGTTTTGGAATTAGGGTGATGGTGGCCTCATAGAATGAGTTTAGAAGTTTACCTTCTTCTGCAATTTTCTGGAAGAGTTTGAGTAAGATAGGTGTTAGCTCTTCTCTAAATTTTTGGTAGAATTCAGCTGTGAAGCCATCAGGTCCTGGGCTTTTGTTTGCTGGAAGATTTCTAATTGCAGTTTCGATTTCCTTGCTTGTGATGGGACTGTTATGGTCTTCTATTATTTCCTGGTTCAATGTTGGAAAGTTATACTTTTCCAAGAATTTGTCCATTTCTTCCAAGTTGTCCCTTTTATTGGCATAGAGCTGCTGGTAGTACTCTCTTATGATCCTTTGTATTTCAGTGTTGTCTGTTGTGATCTCTCCATTTTCATTTCTAATTTTGTTAATTTGGTTCTTCTCTCTTTGCTTCTTAATGAGTCTTGCTAATGGTTTGTCAATTTTGTTTATTTTTTCAAAAAACCAGCTTTTAGCTTTGTTGATTTTTGCTATGGTCTCTTTAGTTTCTTTTGCATTTATTTCTGCCCTGATTTTTAAGATTTCTTTCCTTCTGCTAACCCTGGGGTTCTTCATTTCTTCCTTCTCTAGTTGCTTTAGGTGTAGAGGTAGGTTATTTATTTGACTTTTTTCTTGTTTCTTGATGTAAGCCTGTAATGCTATGAACCTTCCCCTTAGCACTGCTTTTACAGTGTCCCATAGGTTTTGGGTTGTTGTGTTTTCATTTTCATTCATTTCTATGCATATTTTGATTTCTTTTTTGATTTCTTCTATGATTTGTTGGTTATTCAGAAGCGTGTTATTTAGCCTCCATATGTTTGAATTTTTAACAATTTTTTTTCCTGTAATTGAGATCTAATCTTACTGCACTGTGGTCAGAAAAGATGACTGGAATGATTTCAATTTTTTTGAATTTTCTAAGACCAGATTTATGGCCCAGGATGTGATCTATTCTGGAGAAGGTTCCATGTGCACTTGAGAAAAAGGTGAAGTTGATTGTTTTGGGGTGAAATGTCCTATAGATATCAATTAGGTCTAGCTGGTCCATTGTGTCATTTAAGGTTTGTGTTTCCTTGTTAATTTTCTGTTTAGTTGATCTATCCATAGTTGTGAGTGGGGTATTAAAGTCTCCCACTATTATTGTGTTACCATTAATTTTCTCTTTCATTCTCGTTAGCATTTGCCATACATATTGCGGTGCTCCTATGTTGGGTGCATATATATTTATAATTGTTATATCTTCTTCTTGGATTGATCCTTTGATCATTATGTAGTGTCCTTCTTTGTCTCTTTTCACATCCTTTATTTGAAAGTCTATTTTATCTGATATGAGTATTGCGACTCCTGCTTTCTTTTGGTCTCCTTTTGCGTGAAATGTTTTTTTTCCAGCCCTTCACTTTTAGTATGTATGTGTCTCTTGTTTTGAGGTGGGTCTCTTGTAGACAGCATATATAGGGGTCTTGTTCTTGTATCCATTCAGCCAGCCTTTGTCTTTTGGTTGGGGCATTCAACCCATTTACATTTAAGGTAATTATTGATAGGTATGGTCCTGTTGCCATTTTCTTTGTTGTTTTGGGTTCACGTTTATACATCCTTTCTCCATTTCCTGTCCAGAGAAAAAGTCCTTTAGCATTTGTTGAAGAGCTGGTTTAGTGGTGCTGAATTCTCTCAGCTTTTGCTTGTCTGTAAAGCTTTTGAATTCTCCTTCATATGTGAATGAGATCCTTGCTGGGTACAGTAATCTAGGTTGTAGGTTATTCTCTTTCATTACTTTCAGTATGTCCTGCCATTCCCTTCTGGCCTGGAGGGTTTCTATTGATAGATCAGCTGTTATCCTGATGGGAATCCCTTTGAGTGTTATTTGTTGTTTCTCCCTTGATGCTTTTAATATGTGTTCTTTGTATTTGATCTTTGTTAATTTGATTCATATGTGTCTTGGGGTGTTTCACCTTGGGTTTATCCTGTTTGGGACTCTCTGGGTTTCTTGGACTTAGGTGGCTATTTCCTTCCCCATTTTAGGGAAGTTTTCAGCTATTATCTCCTCGAGTATTTTCTCATGGCCTTTCTTTTTGTCTTCTTCTTCTGGGACTCCTATGATTCGAATGTTGGGGCGTTTCACAGTGTCCCAGAGGTCCCTGAGGTTGTCCTCAATTTTTTTTCTATTCTTTTTTCTTTTTAACTCTCTGCTTCATTTATTTCCACCATTTTATCTTCTACCTCACTTATCCTATCTTCTGCCTCCGTTATTCTACTCTTGGTTCCCTCCAGAGTGTTTTTTATCTCATTCATTGAATTATTCATTTTTTTTTTTTTTTAAATTTTTTTATTAGTTGGAGGCTAATTGCTTCACAACATTTCAGTGGGTTTTGTCATACATTGATATGAATCAGCCATAGATTTACATGTATTATTCATTTTTAATTACATGAATTATTCATTTTTAATTGACTCTTTTTTATTTCTTCTAGGTCTTTATTAAACATTTCTTGCATCTTTTCAATCTTTGTCTCCAGGCTATTTACCTGTAACTCCATTTTGTTTTCAAGATTTTGGATCATTTTTATTATCATTATTCTAAATTCTTTTTCAGGTAGATTCCCTATCTCCTCCTCTTTTGTTTGACTTGGTGGGCATTTTTCATGTTCCTTTACCTGTTGGGTATTTCTTTGCCTTTTCATCTTGTTTAGATTGCTGTGTCTGGAGTGGGCTTTCTGTATTCTGGAGGTCTGTGGTTCCTTTTTATTGTGGAGATTTTACCCAGTGGGTGGGGTTGGATGATTGGCTTGTCAAGGTTTCCTGGTTAGGGAAGCTTGCGTCGGTGTTCTGGTGCATGGAACTTGATTTCTTCACTCTGGAGTGCAATGGAGTGCCCAGTAATGAGTTTGAGATGTGTCTCTGTCCCTGCATTGCTGGAGAATTTGTGAGGTATGTCTTGCTCTAAAACTTATTGGCTCTTGGGTGGTGGTTGGTTTCAGTGTAGGTATGGAGGCTTTTGGACGGTCTCTTATTACTTAAAGTTCCATGTAGTCAGGAGTTTTCTGGTGTTCTCTGGTTTTGGGCTTAAGTCTCCTGCCTCTGGATTTCAGTTTTATTCTTCCAGTAGTCTCAGGACTTCTCCTACTATACAGCACTGATAATAAAACTTCTAGGTTAATGGTAAAAAGATTCTCCCCTGTTAGGGACACCCAGAGAGGTTCACAGAGTTACATGAAGAAGAGGAGAGGGAGGAGGGAGATAGAGATGAGCAGGAGGAGAAAAAGGGGGACTCAAGAGGAGAGAGACAGATCTACGCAGCTGTCTGTTCCCAGAGTGTTCTCCGTAGGCCAGAAACCCACAAAGATTCACAGAATTGGATTGGGAGGAGAAGGGGAAAGGAGGAAATAGAGGTGTTCTGAGGTAGAAAACAGAGAGTCAAGATTGGGAGAGAATAATCAACACACTCTTGATAAAAAATGGGAACTGAATATTGGATTCTTAAATGTTCACAATTTATATCATATACTGAAAAACAAAAATTAAAAATCTAGAGTAGAGGTTAGACTCTTAAAAATACTATATTAAAAACAAAAACCAAAACACACACCAAAAAATTTAGAAATATATATATGAAGTTTGGTTTAAAAATAGGGCTTCTCTGTTTTTTTTTTTTAAGGTTATAGTGTAATGAAAATGAAAATTAAGGAGTAGTAGAGGAGTAATAGAGGACTTTAAAACGAAATAAGAGAAAAAGAAAAATAGAAAATAGAAGAGAAAAAGGAAAAAAAAGAAGAAAAAAAATTTTCCCTAATTAAAAAAACCTAAAAATCTATGAAAATGAAAGTTAAGCAGTAACGGGGAAGTAATAGGGAATTTTAAAAGAAAATAAAAGAGAAAAAATAAAAAATAAAAAATAAAAAATAAATTTTTTTCTTACTTAAAAAAAAAAAAAAGTAAAAATATATCCAGGAATTTCTCTGGAGCTGTTGCGTTCAGTGTGGGTTCGGCTCAGTTTCAGATAGCTCCTCTTTCCAGCTTATACTTCTCGATATCTACAGGCCCCTTCCTGTGTAGTCGGTGTTTTTTACAGGGATTTTAATCTGTTGCACCAGTCCCTTCTGAAGTGGTTCCCTTTGTTTATTTGGCTTCTGTTTGCCGGGCTCTTCAGAGCCTCATTTCCGCCCTGACACAGGCGGGTGGAGGTGGTCTCTTATTCAGGTTGCTAGTTCCGTCGCGCTGCGAGGAGGGGCTGGTGCTGCTTTCTCCGTCTGCGCTGCTCAGGATCCCGGCTGCTCTATATGGAGCGTGCCCTGCGCTGCGCGTGGTTCCAGCCCTCGGGTGTTCCACAAAAGCGCGGAATAAAAAGCTGCACCTGCTCTTTGTGCCTTCCCCGTCAGAGCGGTTCAGGCAGCCAGGGGATTGACGGGAGCACTCAACCTGGGTGCCGCACGCCTTTTCCCTTCCGCTGTCTCAGTCTCAGTTTCCGCTGGCACCAGTCCGGTCCATGCGCCTTCTGCCCTCCGTGTCCCCAGCCCCAGTCCCCGCCCGCGCCGGTCGGGTGTCTCTGCCCTCTGTCTCGCCATGACCCTCCCAGCGGATGTCGACCATCCAGAATCTCAGGAGGCCTTTGATTAGAAACTGGGGGCCTGTTTGCAGTGCGGCAGGGGATGCGGTCCTTGGGACCAAGCCTGCCCCTTCCCCTCCCCCCTGCCTCCTGCCTCCAGCGAGGCTGGGCCAGCCCGCAGCCTGTGAGCTCTTTTCTGGACTTTCTCGGTCCCTTTGTTCTGCGAACGGCCGGCAGTGTGTTCGGGCCGGTTAATTTTCTCTATCTCTTTTGCTCTCCCATAGTTTAAGTTGGTAACTCACAAAAGCTCCCTCTGATTGTCCTCAGGGCACTCAGGCCCGGTCCTTACCCTAAGCAATGCCGCCCGCTCCTCTCTGTTCCGCCCCCACTTGCTGGTGGCGGATGCGGGTGTCTGGGATACTTTTCTGCTGGGAGTTGCTTTTAGGCTTGTAACCTGTGGGTTTTATTTATTGTTCCCCTCCCAGTCAGGTTGCCCTCCGAGATTCAAACACTTCCCCCAGACCCGCCATTGCGAGGGTTTCCTGGTGTCTGGAAACTTCCTCTATTAAGACTCCCTTCCCGGGACGGATCTCCATCCTTAGCTCTTTTGCCTCTCTTTTTATCTTTTATATTTTGTCCTACCTCCTTTAAAAGACAATGGGCTGCTTTTCTGGGAGCCTGATGACCTCAGGTAGCGATCAGAAGTTGTTTTGTGAAGTTTGCTCTGTGTTCAGTTATTCTTTTGATGAATTTGTAGGAGAGAAAGTGGTCTCCCCGTCCTATTCCTCCGCCATCTTGGCTCCTCCCCCTTCTGCTAGTTAGAGGAGCCCAGGAGTCCAGGAAAGGAGGAGTGGTGGGTGGAGACGTTGCCTGCTGCAGCAGAAGCCTCTGCAAGTTCTGCTGTTGGGAGGACGCGCAGAGCGAAGTCCAGGGTCATGGACCTTCCAGGAGCGGCTGTCTGTCAGTCCAGGTCTTGCTCTGAGGGGCTCAGGGTCCGCTCTGGTCAGGAGACAGGCTGGGGGTGCTCTGGAATCATTATATTATTTCAAACAGAGAACTTATGAGAAATGGAGAAATTCTTGGAAGCATATGACTTACCTTCATGAAACTATGATTAAAGAAGAAAAGTATAATAAGAAGGTCCTATCTAATAGAGTCTATAAGGAAAAGATAGAAATCATATTTTCCAAATGAAACAAATGGGAATTTTGGAGTTGAAATTTACTACATCTGAAATGAAAAATTCACTGGAGGGAGTCAACAGTCGATCTGAAGAAGTCGATGATAATGCAAGTGAACTTGAAGATAGATCAATAAGATAATATAATCCAAAGAACAGAGACAAAAAATGAATAAACAAACATGAACAGAGGCTTAGGAAATAAGCCTCTGTTGGTACATGATAAAGCAAACTGAAACATACAAAAAAGGGGAGTGCCACGAGAAATGGATCAAACTAAAATATTCAAAGGGCTTCCCTAGTAACTCAGACAGTAAAGCTTCTGCCTGCAGTGCAGGAGACCTGGGTTGGACCCTGGGTCAGGAAGTCCCCTGGAGAAGGAAATGGCTACCCACTCCAGTATTCTTGCCTGGAGATTCCAATGGACAGAGGAGCCTGGTAGGCTGCAATCCATGAGATTGCAAAGAGTCAGACACGATTGAATGATTAACACACACACAAATATTCAAAACAAATAATGACTGAAAGAATACCAACTATGATGAAAAATATTAATCTACAAACCCCAATTGTCCAACTACTTCCAAGTAGGATAAACTTGGGGAGCCATAAACAGATGCTACTGAAATGCTGAAAGCTAAAGTCAGAAAGTCTTGAAGCACTAAAGAAAAATAACTCAATCTCACAAGCGAATATCAACATAGGGATTATATCCCATCAGAAACAATGGATGCTCTCTGGCAGTGAGATGACATAGTCAAAGTCCTAAAAGTCAAAACTGTCAGCCAAAATTTATATATCAAACAAAATACTCTTTCAAAAATGAGGGCAAAATACAGATTACCCTTTGCCCACATCTGCCCAAAAAGAATTTATTGCACAGAATTCTTTATCAAAGTGACTGCAGACACAAGAGCCTCTCACTTGCTATTGTTTTACATTAGTCTTCTTTCTTAAATCATATAATTGATATAATTCATTTGTGTGTACAAGGTCATCAACTTTTAGATGGGTGAAAGCAAGGACAATATTGAAGCATTCTACAACTTTACCATTTCACCTGTTTTCTACATCTGCTGACTATTTGTGTAATCTACTTATTTGAGCCATAGGTGTTATAATTTAACTTGCTGAGTGATTTCTTCTGGATATAAGCCTGAGCAATAGCAAAAGGATACAGTAATTCCTTAAATTCCTTGCATATGAGCAAGACATCTATGAAGTGGCTCTCACTTCTGCTGCTGCTACAGCTGACTTGATACTTTAGCTCTGGGAGTTGTGGAAAGGTGCTGGTGTTGCCAGTGGAATTTAGTCATTGGATGATGATAAAGACAATTTTGAATGGACTTTTCTCAAAGGGTCATGAGGTGACTGTTCTAATATCTTCGGCTTTCACTCTCACTGACTCCAATAAACCATCTGTTATGAACTTTGAGATTTACCCTACATCTTTAACTAAAGTTGATTTTGAGGATGCTGTCAAGCTTCTTATCGATAAATGGATGCTTCTGGTGAAAGATTTCTTTTGGATCGATCTTTCAACAATGCAAAGTTTATTTGGGGAATTTTCTGATATTCGCATAAACATATGTAAAGCAGTTGTTTCAGACAAGAAACTTATGACAAAACTGCAGGAATCGAGGTTTGATGTCATTCTTGCAGATGCCGTTGGACCTTGTGGACAGTTGCTGGCTGAGATACTTAAACCACCTCTAGTGTGCAGTCTCTACTCTTCGCCTGGCTATTCAATTGAAAAGAATAGCGAAAGCCTTCTATTTCCACCATCCTATGTACCTGTTATGTTTGCAGAATTAAGTGGCCACATGACATTCATAGAGAGGGTCAAAACTATGATATATGTTTTTTATTTTGACTTTTGGTTCCAGCTAAATGATGAGAAGAAGTGGACTCAGTTTCACAGTGAAGTACTAGGTAAGTCATGCTTCCCTGATAGCTCAGCAGTAAAGCATCTGCCTGCCAAAGCAGGAAACATGGGCTAGATCCCTGGGTCAGAATACTTCCCTGGAGAAGGAAATGGCAACCCACCTCATTATTCTTGCCTGTAAAATTTCATGGACAGAAGAGCCTGGCAGGCTACAGTCCATGGGGTTACAAAAGAGTTAGAAATGCTTAGCAACTAAACAACAAATAATACTTAGGTAATTTGTGTCTTTATTTGGTAGGATTAAGTCCTATCTTTCCTAGTGCCATGAAGGGGTAGTTCATATAAATATAAATCCAGAAAAATTTGTCTCAAATAAGTGAAACAGTGAAATAAAAACACAAAATGGCCCATCAATCTTTCAAATATTATGGAAACCCCTAAGTTATAAGATAGGTTAAAACCCTGAAGTCCATTAGTAGTATCAGACAGCAGGAAGTCATATACAAAACGTTGAAGCATTTAGGACTTCTGCAAGTGACTATAAATCAAACTCACAAATTTTCTTTTTTTGGAATTTAAAAATTTTAAGTCACTAGAAATCTCATAAAATGTCTTGATAAATAAAGACATGCACATTGGAAATTACACACATATTTGTAGCACAAGTATCTAGGCAGCATTTAGAAACTGTTTCATCTTGTGTAGCTCAGTTTCCAGACATATTATATTATATTTTACTACATTATGCTTATATTTATCAGCATATAAATAAAGAACAGATATATTTAAACATCTCTGGCCACATTATCCCAAGCTCCTTTTAAAAAATTACCTAAAATATATAGACAGCAATATTCTCATTTGATCCAACATTTGTTTTCATTTTTATTTTCACTATCAGAAAGGCCCACTACATTATTAAAAACAATGGGAAAAGCTGAAATGTGGCTCATTCAAAACTATTGAAATGGAAAAAAAAAAAAAAAGAAACTATTGGGATTTTTCATTTCCTCACCATGGCTACCAAACTTTTAATTTGTTGGAAGCCTGAACTGCAAACCTGCCAAACCTCTGCCTAAGGTCACCTACTCCTCTTTATTAACTTTGCATTTTCAATAGGAATCATTCTGCATTCTTTATTTAGAAAGGTTGATTACAATGGGTCAGATATGGGAACCTGGATAAATTGACCTTCCAGTTAGAAACTGATATATTTCTATATCAACACAAGTATCTGAATTTCATTTGTTGCTGTTCAGTCACTCAGTTGTGCCTGACTTTTTGTGACCCCATTCACTGCAGGATGCCAGGCTTCCAGTTATCATTCAAAATAAACTGGAATATGTGGGACATTTTGAGAATGTGTAAGTTAAGTTACAACTTTATTATTCAACACATAATGAAGCATCAGACATTCACTAAAAGATATCTATCACTATATGATATCATATTTTATATAAATAATATATTAGGTATATTGTTATAATTGGATTATAATTGTATTTATTGTAGGATAATTACATATATGACATATTCCAGGATAAGTCCCAACATAGACAAATGGTGTGGACACAATTTCTGCTACCTGACACTTCACCTGGAAAGACAGAATTTTAAAAGTCATAAAAATTGTTCAAAAATGTTATAAAAGGAAAAGACCACAATGGTAAAATATCCAGCATGAATCATAGACAGTATCTCTGATTCACTGATAATTAAAGTGAAATCTGAAGGATGTTCAAGAATCAACAGAAGGGATTGGGCAAGGGTAGAAGAAGTAGAGTAGTAATGGTGGTTGCCAAGAAGTCCAAGTTTAGTCTAAACGGGAAGAGACAGTAATGAGGCGGAAGATGCTGGTGAGAAGAGTTGGAAACAGCGATTTGAAACATTTAGTAGGGACAATGGGAAGAACGTTGAAAGGATTAAGAAAGAAAGAGATGCAAGCAGATATTGTTTAAACAACAAACAAAAAAGTAACAAGCAAGATGTAGTCACTGAGTTAGATTATAAAGGGTGAAGAGTGGCAGAAAAGACCACTTCACAGGTTCATGCTAGACACAGGCAATAATGAGTGAAAACTAGATACTGAGTTCGTAGAGATATGACCACACTAAATCTCATAATAGTACCAGCCTTATATTTTTGTTGAGGGAAAAAATGTGTAAGTACATGTGAAACATCCATAATGTCACTGGTACACACTCAGTGGTCCAGAAGAAATACTAACTACTATCATTATTTTGTTACTATAACATATTATCGATAACACAATGTTTGCCAGCCACCTAGATGTAACTATTAATTGAAGCTGAAATGATTTCCCTAATCATCTAGATTATAATATTCAGTAAACTGCTAGAGATTAGATATCCCATGGAGTATTCTAATGGCAAATTATAAAAGTTTATCTAAAAAATTGTTAGTGGAAATAATTTAATAAGATTTACTTTAAATAAAATTTAGCTTAACATACTTAATATAAACATTTTTAATATTAGGAATTATTAAGATGTTGACAATCAGATGAACAAGATGAAATGGTAAAATATTTTCATAAGTTTTGAGGCTCTGGGACTTCCCTTGTAGCGCAGATGGTAAAGCATCTGCCTGCAATGCGGGAGACCAGGGTTCGATCCCTGGGTTGGGAAGATCCTCTGGAGAAGGAAATGGCAACCAACTCCAGTACTCTTGCCTGGAAAAGCTCATGGACAGAGGAGCCCGGTAGGCTACAGTTCATGGGGTCGCAAAGAGTAGAACACTACTGAGCGACTTCACTTCACTTCACCAGTGCTTTAGCTAAAATGAACACCACAATATAAATGTACGTATTTGTAAAGAATGTTTAATTACACTAAATAAGGTATAATATTTAGTTGGAAAATAGCAGATATAATAAGATCAAAATTTTCTTGATGGTTAAAAAAAGAATATAAGCTGGAATTACAATTTTCAAGATTATGAACCTTCATTTTATATTCCAGTGTGTATATTAGTCTCTCAACCATGTCCAACTCTACAACCCTTAGACTTTAACCCCCCAGGCTTCTCTGTCCATGGAATTCCCCAGGCAAGAGTACTGGAGCCAGTTGCCATTTCCTTCTCCAGACTATCTTCCTGACCCAGGGGTCAAACCCAGGTCTCCTGCGTTGCAGGCAGATTCTTTATCATCTGAGCAAGGGCTAAAGCAATCTACATTTCATCGACACCATAAAGCATTCATCTTCTCCACATTCTCACAAAACTTTCTCTTTTTGGCTGTAGACTTTGCAACAGAGGTGTGGTTATATCTCACTGTTATTTTGAAATACATTTCCCTGATGATTAGTGATTCTGAGTATCTTTTCATATACTTAGTGGGCATCTGGAAGTCTTCTTTGGAAAATGTCTATTTTGTTCATCTGCCCAAATTTTGTTGTATGAGTTCTGTGTGTATTCTGTTTATTAAATTTTCATTCAATATGTAGTTACAACATACCTTTTCCATTCTGTAGGCTGCATTTTCATGTTGTTGATTATTTCTTTTACTGTGCAGAAGCCCAAGGTGGATGTAATCCCACTTGTGTGTTTTTTCTTTTGTTGTGGTTATGATGTCATATCAAAAAAATCATTTTTAAGACCAATACTTTACACAGTCTCTTAGGAATGTTATGGTATATGGGCTTATGTTTAAGTCTTTGATTCATTTGGAGTTATTCTCATTTCATTTCTTGTGTATACACTTATTCAATTTTCTCCAAAAAGAAAGAAGAGACTATTCTTTCCCCATGGGGTTTTCTTTTCTCCCTTGTTGAATATAGGTTGGCTATATATTCAGGGTTTTAATTCTAAACCCTGTATGCAGTTCCATTGATCTGCCCATCTAGTTTGGGGCCAGTATGCTACTGTTTGAAATATTGCAGCTTTAGTATAATTTAAAATTGGGAGGTATGATATTTTTGGTAGTGTGAACATTTTAACAATATTAAGTCTTCTGATCCATGAACTCAGGATGACATTCCATTTTTTGTGTTTTCTTCTATTTCTTACAACATATTCTTGTAGTTATCACTGTACAGATCTTTCAGTTCATTGACTAAATTTATTTCTAGTTATTTCTTC
Organism: Cervus canadensis; assembly: GCF_019320065.1. NCBI lineage: Eukaryota > Metazoa > Chordata > Mammalia > Artiodactyla > Cervidae > Cervus > Cervus canadensis. Next base: position 21,801,878 of record NC_057411.1, on the reverse strand, counting down.
TTTTGATGCTATTGTGAATGGGATAGTTTTATCAGATGTTTCATTATTTGTACATCAAAATCGAGTTGATTTCTGTATGTTGATTTTACACCCTGCAACCTTACCAGATTTGTTTTTAGTTGAGGTTTTTGGTGGGGTATGTGAGATTTCTGTGCAGAAAATCATGTATTCTGAAAAACAAAAAAATTACCTCTTCCTCTCTATTTAGGATGCCTCTTGTACTTTGTCTCAGAGAGTTGCGCTAGCTACAACTTTCAGTACTATGCTGAATCACTGTTGAATACGCATCCTTGTTTTGTTCCTAATCTTAGAGAAAAAGTTTTCAAATTCTTACTGCTGGGTATAATGTTAGCTTTGAGTTTGTCGTATATGTTCTTTACTACATTGAGGTGTGTTTCTTCTGTACCCAATATGTTTATGTTTTTTATCATGAAAGAATGTTTCATTTTATTAAATGTTTTTTGTACATCCATTGAGATAATCAAGTTATTTATATTTCTTCTATTCATGCAATGTAATTACAATTATTAATTTGAGTACATTGATCCATCCTTGCATCCAAGAGATAAATCTCACTTGCTCACTATATATAATGCTTTTAATGCATTCTTGAGTTTAGTTTTCTGATATTTGTGGAGAATTTTTGCATCTGTGCTCAATGTGGATATTGGCATATAGTTTTCTTTACTTGTAATGTCCATGTCTATTTAGTAAAAGGGTAATGTTGGCCTTATAAAATGAGTTTGGAAATATTCTTACCCTCCTTTTTAATTTTTACAGATTTATTTTTAAGAACTGGCATTAATAAGGTTTCATCGAATGCATCTGTGAAGCCATCTGGTCCTGGGCTCTTGTGTGTTGATAGGTTTTTAATTAATATCAATCTCTTTACTTTTAGGATTGTTCAGATTTTCTGCTTCTTCTGATTCAGTCTTGGTAGTTTGTGTTTTTAAGAAGTCATCTATTCTTCTTGGGTATGTAATTTGTTAGAATATAATTATTCATAGTAGTCTTGTAGAATCCTATGTATATTTGCAGAATCAGTTATAATGTCTACTCTTTCATTTCTAATTTTGTTTATTTGAGTCATTTATTTTCTTGATATTCTAGCTAAAGGTTTTAAAGTTTATCTTTTTGAAAAGAGAGAGGAAGACAAATACTGTATGATATCATTTGTATGTGGAATCTAAAACTGCTTATCTTGTAATTAGAGAGTGTAATGTGGTTACCAAGAGCCAAGAACTAGGAGAACAGGAGAGATGTTCTTTAAGGGCTCTAATTTACAATTCTTAGTAAAACAGTCCTAGAGGTCTAAGGTACAGGATAGTGAATACAGCCAACAATATTTTATTATAATCATTATACTTACTAAGAGGCCAAATGTTAATTTATCCAGCCACAAAAAAGAAATTATTATTTAAAATGGCAATCCTATTACATATATAGATGTATCAATCATCATGTTATACATCTTAACTTACATAATGTTATATGTCATATATACTTCACCCTTTTCTATAAGTATATGAATCTGAAACTAAGGATATCCCTGGATGGAGCATTTTAGTAAATCTTATTTTTTTTATATAAATTTTCATACTTTTGCATGTTTTCTTGTCATGAGATTATGCTATTTTCATAAAAATATCAGAGTATGAAATGAATCAGTCCATATCAGTGATTAATTTATACAGACAGGATGTATTATAATAATACCAAATGGATGCATCTTTCACAGCATAGATGAAGCAGCATTGGTTAACAAGTCAATGAGACAAAGAACTGAAGACAGGTAATTTTCAATGCTACTACTGGTCACTGGAGATAGAATATTACCTGGATATACCATGTGACTTTTAAGAAAGTTCAGTGACCTTAGTATTAAGACTGATGGCACCAAGGTGAAAACACAGTTTTAAAGAATACTCTTCAAAAATTGTCTTCAAGGTTAAAGCTTGAAAAACCGCCTTCTATTCTTTTCCTATTCTTTTCTATTCTTTTTCTTTTCCTTTTAAAATATTAAAAAATATATTTTTGCAAAGTTTTATACAATAATGAGGATCTGAAAGTATATATTTTATGATGGAAAAATTAAGTCGTTATTTTCCAGAGATAAAAAAAAAATGAATCTAAGATAGAAGAAAGACATAAGAAAAGATTAGTACCTGGATTTGATCAGACATCCAAGAGAATTTTTCTCCTCTACATTTTTAAACAGAGATCATTGAGCAATGTGCAGTTACATTAGTATAGAAAGTAACATTTGTTTAATTAGAAAGGATAAAGAATCACAAGACAAAATAATGCAGAAACAATTACAGGCAAATAGGAATTCACATGGAGCTTTATACAGTTAGAACGAAACTACTCAAATGGTGATCATATCTCTGCTGCTGAAAGCCCTGGGGTACCTCTCCCACTGTGGGGTAGGTGTTCTCTGGGGAGACTCAGGTAAGTGATGATGAGGTTTTTCACCACAGTCGGACATAGCACATCCTACTGTGACATCAGTTATACAATATGAGTTCAAAACAAAGGGTGTCATACGTTAATAAACCCAGCAGTGTGGTCACTCAAATAAGTAACTACACAAGTGTATCTGTGGTTTATAAACAGGACTCATAGGATTGTTTCATAGAATTTCCAAACAATAACACCAAACTCCTCAATGTCAGGTATTTGTAATTTAGGCAGTTGAATTATTTTTGTTGAAAGGAAAGTCACTCAGTCATGCCCAACTCTGCAACTCCATGGACTATAGAGTCCATGGAATTCTCCAGGCCAGCATACTGGAGTAACTAGCCTTTCCCTTCTTCAGGGGATCTTCCCAACCCAGGGATCGAACCCAGGTCTCCCACACCGCAGGCAGATTCTTTACTAGCTGAGCCACAAGGGAAGCCCAAGAATACTGGAGTGGGTAGCCTATGCCTTCTCCAGCAGATCTCCCCGACCCAGGAATTGAACCAGGATCTCCCTCATTGCAGGCGGATTCTTTACCAAATGAGCTATCATGGAATTTAAGCAGACAGCTTGGGAAATTATGATAAATTTTGAGATAAATATTATAGTACTGAGTGAATTTTAGACATAAGTGATTCAAATCATAATTTTTCATAGTGCTAATAGAGAAATGAAATATTAATGACTAGTCTAAAATAATTCTCAAAAAAGTACGTCTGGAATAAATAACTGATTTAGTAGACCTATAATAATAAAGAATTTAGGGTGAGTTGTATCCTGCAGCATAACTTCCTTCTAAGAATCTATGTTAGTAATTAATAACATGATAGATGAAAAGCCTGAGTATAATAGTATTTAATAGCATCTCCTTGTCACCACTGTGTACTGGCCCTATCTCATTTCCTGCTTATACACAAACGTATTTACCTAAATAAACATAATAGAAGAAATAGACCTCATATAGCCCATTTCTTTCCCAAGGATTTCAGGAATGATTTATGTTAAAAACAGCCATCATGGAAAATAATACGGAGTTTCCTCAAAATTTTTAAAAATAATTTTTTTAGTGTTGACTATGTATTAGCACAACTGATCAAAGTCCAAGACATGAAGTTAGCATGTTCAAGGAATGTGAGTGGACAGGAAAACACTCTCTAAACTAACTATATAGTATGTGGTAACAATACTGTGCACCTTCTAATATAAAACCTGTCAATACATACAGCTCAGCAATTCCTCTTCTGGATACATATACAAAATAATTGAAATTAGGATCCCAATGAGATATTTGCACAGCATGGTGCTAGTGGTAAAGAATCCACATGACAATGCAAGAGATATGAGATGTAGTTCAGTTCCTCGGTCGGGAAGATCCCCTGAAGAAGGGAATGGCAACCCACTCCAGAATTCTTGCCTGGAGAATCCTATACACAGAGGAGCCTGGGAGGCTACAGTCTATAGGGCTGCACAGTCAGACATGACTGAAGCAACATAGCACTCATGCACATACATAAAAGCTCAAATCACAGGAGCCAGGAGGTTGAAGCAACCATCAACATATGAAGCAATAGACAAAATGTCATATAAACAAACAATGGAATATTATTCACCTTTAAAAGTAAATTCTGATGCATGTCACAACATGAATGAACCTTACATTAAATCAAAAAAGGCAGTCAGAAAAAGACAAATACTGTACAATTCAACTTATAAGAAGTATCCAGACTAGTTATATTTGTAGAAATATAAAACAGAATGAAACTTGCTAGAGGTTAGAAAAATGTAAAAGTGAGCTTCTTAATGATCATAGACTTCTAGTTTTGCCAGGTGGAAAAGATCTGGAGATTGGTGCTCAGTGTGAATATACTTAACACTACTATAATATACACATAGGAACTATTAAGAAGCAAATTTTATGTCATGTGTATTTTACCACAATATTCTGTTTAAAGCCACTACTCTAATAGCTCGAGACTATATCTGATTTTCACTGTTTGGTTTCTTGTAGCAATCCCTTCAATAACGTCTGCTATACTACTGCTCTTTTGTGATAACACAAATTCTTTTTTCACAGGAAATGAAACGGTTTGTGTAGAGCTCTGGAGAAAATGGTAGCGTGATGTTTTCATTGGGGTCAATGATCAGCAACATGTCAGAAGAGCCAATGTGATTGCATCAGCCCTTACCCAGATTCCACAAAAGGTACACAGAGTAACTTAATAGTGGATAGCTATTTAATGAGTCTGTTAAGCTCTATAAAAGGTCTAATTTTAGACGTTTTCTGCCAGAAGCATGAACTATTATTATAGCTCCAATTTATCTCTCATATCATTTTTAAATGCAGACTTCTCAAAAGCAAAATATTCATCCAGGAATTTTAACTCCAACTGCTATCTTTTTCTTTCTTCACAGTTTTCCATTTTAATAAATAAATGATACATTTTAATAATAATTACAGTTCCTATAAACCTGACTGAAGTCAAGCCGGCAGTCCACAGAAATCCTCAGGTTTGCTATCCTGAGCCCCTTGATCAGGTTACTGATCAGGTGGAATAACTAATCAGAATTGATCAGATGGATGATTATGTGGATGAACTGATCAGGAAGTGATCAGGTTACTTGATCAGGTGGATGAAGAACCAGCTGGAATCAAGATTGCTGGGAGAAATATCAATAGCCTCAGATATGCAGATGACACCACCCTTATGGCAGAAAGCAAAGAAAAACTAAAGAGCCTCTTGATGAAAGTGAAAGAGGAGAGTGAAAAAGCTAGCTTGAAACTCAAAATTCAAAAATCAAAGATTATGGCATCCCGTCCCATCACTGCATGGCAAATAGATGGGGAAACAATGGAAATAGTGGCTGACTTCATTTTGGGGGGCTCCAAAATCACTGAGATGGTGACTGCAGCCATGAAATTAAAAGATACTTGCTTCTTGGAAGAAAAGCTATGACCACCCTAGACAGCATATTAAAAAGCAGAGATGTTACTTTGCCAACAAAGGTCCATCTAGTCAAAGCTATGGTTTTTCCAGTAGTTATGTATGGATGTGAAAGTTGGACTATAAAGAAAGTTAAACACTGAAAAATTGATGCTTTTGAACTGTGGTGTTGCAAAAGACTCTTGAGAGTCCCTTGGACTGCAAGGAGATCAAACCAGTCAATCCTAAAGGAGATCAGTCCTGAATATTCATTGACGGGACTGATGCTGAAGCTGAAACTCCAATACTTTGGCTACCTGATGCGAAGAACTGACTTATTAGATAAGACCCTGATGCTGGGCAAGATTGAAGACAGGAGGAGAAGGGGACGACAGAGAATGAGATGGCTGGATGATGTTACTGACTCTATGGACATGAGTTTGAGACAGCTCCAGGAGTCGCTGATGGACAGGGAAGCCTGGCCTGCTATATTCTGTCGGGTCGCAAAGAGTAGGACATCACTGAGCGACTTTGAACTGAACTATCTCTCATATAAATAAACCAAAATATACATGGCAGATGTTATAGCATTACAAGGGCTGACTTTCATCCATAATGATTTTAGATTAAAAATGTAACCCAAAATAATGATATTTAAGAGATGCAGTGTGAATGTTGGTATTAAAATGGTATTGTGACCAGATTCTGCTTTGTCACTTATTCCTTTTCCTTGAAGGATTTCTAAGACACAGTACACAGTACACATACTGAAGGAGTCTTTTGGGCCTAGAAAAGAGAACAACAGTCTCAAAGGCCCCTTGCTGAATCATCTAACTTCGGAGAAAACAAAGCATAACTTTAGTTCCATCCTGATGCTCCAGGCCAGCTGCATCTATCTGGGACTTATCACCCCATGTCCGGAAACCTACCACCCCCTACACCCGCCCAGAAGACTTATCACCCCCTGCCCAACTACAAGTGTCATCTCAACAAAAGAATACTCAAAATACCCCGCCTGACTGACGTTTCCCTTATCGCTTCCGCAAACCTCCCTATAAGTATGAAGCCTCCCTGATCCCTTTCGGCTCTCAGCCTGGTTGTTAGGCCAACTGTCGCCCCTCCTTGCCTGAATAAAGGTAACCTACTCCTGTTGAGGTTGTCTTTCCTTTTCTGCCTCGCCGGAACTATGCCTTACACATACTGTTCTCAGAAGTTAAATTTTAATAATAAATATAGTCATGCAGTAATGTTAAGCTATATTGAAAAATGTCTGTTGTGCTTCCTTGCAGTGTGCATTTATCATGTAACCCTGGTCCTTTTCACATCCTCTAAATTTTGGAACAGATCTATTCAGGGAGCTATTAAGAGAAAGGATGGCTAAGACTCCGCAAGCTGCCTTCAGAAACCCATTCAGCCAGAGTTATATAGAGAAGAGAAACATTGGCCTCCCTTGCTGACTGGGCCCTGCCAAAACCTGAAGTAGGAAGATCAAAGAGAAAATGTGAAGATAGGGCTCTGACCATAAGATGAACACGGTGCATTGTAAGGGGGATTCCCAGGTGGCTCTAGTGGTAAAGAACCTTCCTGCCAATGCAGAAGACACAAGAGACATGGGTTCAATCTCTGGGTCATGAAGCTCCTCTGGAGGAGGGCACGGCAACCTACTCCAGTATTCTTGCCTGGAGAATCCCATGGACAGAGGAGACTGGTGGGCTACGTTCCATGGGGTTGCAAAGAGTCGGACATGACTGAAGCAAGTTAACAAGCAAGCACACGCACATTGTAAAGTCTGGTCCTTAATGAACTCTGCTTCTAATCGATCATAGTACCCCTCTGTTGGTCTTTTAATGGACCGGAACCTGGTGGTACGGAGTCAATGAGAAGAAAGTAAGAGAGAGAAAGAGGCTGATGGCACTTGTTGGTCCTTTAATGGACTGGAACCTGGTGGTGCAGAGTGGATGATAAGAAAGTAAGAGAGAGAAAGAGGCTGATAGCGCTTGTTGGTCCTTTAATGGGCCGGAACCTGGTGGCCCGCAGAGTAAGAGAGAGAAAGAGGCTGATATCCCCTGGTTTACGCGGAAAGCCAGTAGAGCCCTGTTCTTAGGGCTTGCGCTGCTGCACGTGGGCACCGGGCGCCCTCTCGAGTGGGTGAAGGCATAGTGTGCCTTCTCAAGAGGGTCTTAGAAGCCCGGGTAAGAAAGTGAGCTCAGCGGGCCTCCGCGCTCCAAGGAATTAGCCAGAAATAGAGAGAGAGAGAGAGACAGATACAGAAAGAAGGAAAAAAAGAAAGAAAGAGAAAGAGAAAGAGAGAAAGAGAGGAAAAAGAAAGAAAGAAAGAAGAAAGACACGGGGACCAAAGCTCTAATGGAGCAAAGGTGTTTTAATCAACATGGTGTGGGCATGTATACTGTCTTACAAGGTGGTTATTCTCAGCAAAGACAAAAATTAAAATTCCAGACTTACAAAACATAAGATGATCCCTATCAAAGAAAGAGAGTTGCAAACAATCACCTTTTACCATTTGGCTCATAAAAAGGAAGAGGGTACTTATCACTGTAATGAGAAATGCCTGGATTCCTCAGCCCCAGGAAAGGTGTGCCTCTCCTCTTAATTCCTGAATATTCAGGAATCAATAAGGGCCAGAGGGTTTCTGACAGATCCAAAACAGCACACAGGAAGCCTCTTGTTAAATGCTTCCTGACACCCCTCCTGATTGAAAAGGGAAAAGGGACCATAAGAAACAGCCAAGCATATGGAAGACTAGCATGGAAAAGATTCAGTTGCCTCCTTCTCCGTAAAATATAGCAGTAACCTACTTTCTAATATATAAAGTACCCCTGGGGTCTTCAGATATTTGTGAAGGATTTTTTAGTTTGCTATTTGATAAAGCTCTCCTAATAACCTATACCATTTTTTGCTGAGAATCTGGTTACTTTACTTTCATTCACACAGAAAATAGAAGTTAAACACTATTGAATTATAATCCAGTTTATGAGAATTGCTTGGAATTCCAAAATTGTTCCTTATTTTGGTACTGGACCTAGAGACTAATCAATTCTGTCAATGCTTTGCACTTCATTGTTAAAGTATTCAGGGTTAGCTGAATAAACTTTAGTGTCACAATATTTGATCATTTTCAACAACTTTATTGTCACATACAAATTTCAAATTTCAAACTGGCTCTTATTTTCTAAACACAAAACATCCAAGCCTAGTAATACTGCTAATACTTTGGATTCATGTCAAAAAATTCCAGTTGTCATTGTTTTTGCAAGTGCTTAACAATTTATAATCTAAATGAAGTTATACTTCCTGAAAGTGAAAGTGAAGTTGCTCAGTCGTGTCTGACTCTTTGCAACCCCATGGACTGTAGCCTTATACTTCCTAGGCAACACCAATTAGCTTTTTATTAATAAATTATATGTAAGCAAAAATGTTTATTTCTAAATGACTGATGCAAGACATGACTAAGTTATCTGAGTGAATTTCGTCTTTGTAATCAAAACATAAAATTCCAATAAAATAACTTGTTATACTAGCAAGTTGATATAAGTAAACTCTCTTTCACAGCAAAAAGAAATGAATGAGTGAATGTTTGAAAGTTAGAGCTAGTATACTGCTGCTGCTGCTAAGTCATTTCAGTCGTGTCTGACTCTGTGTGACCCCATAGACAGCAGCCTACCAGGCTCCTCTGTCTCTGGGATTCTCCAGGCAAGAACACTGGAGTGGGTTGCCACTTTCTTCTCCAATGCACGCGTGCATGCAAAGTCGCTTCAGTCGTGTCTGACTCTGTGCAACCCCATGGACAGCAGCCCACTAGGTTCCTATGTCCACAGGATTCTCCAGGCAAGAATACTGGAGTGGGTTGTCATGTTCTTCTCCAGGAGCTCGTATAAAAGGAAGGCAAATAAGTGTGTCGCTTATTTGTAATATGTCAATATCTTTTTGTACTAGAAACAAAAACACCTAGCAATTATTCAATTTATTGAATTAGGACTAAAAATATCGCATTTGTCTATGCCATTATGTGTACATCAAATGTAGGTATTCCTACTTATGTCAGTGTATTGTGTATGGGTACAAAGTCATTTCTGTCATGTGCAACTCTTTGTGACTCTATGGACCATAGCCCATCTGGCTCCTCTGTCCATGTGATTCTCCAGGCAAGAATAATGGAGTGGGTTGCCATGCCCTACTCACGGAATTTTCCCAACCCAGAGATCAAATCCACATATCTTACCTCTCCTGCATTGGCATGTGGGTTCTCTAATACTAGAACCATCTGGGAAGCCAGTCTGTTTATTAATAGTTATCATTACTTAATATGTCCTCATTTCCATACATGTCATATGGAAGACACATAATTAGATGTATTCTGATCAGTTTAGAATTTTAATACTCTAACTTTGAATTCAAGTCATAGAATATGAAATTTCCCTTACCATTAACAAGTTCTATGGAGATACAATGGCAAGAAACTAGAAACCTTAGGACCCTAATACTCAAATGTATAACTGGATCCCCCAGAATGACCTTCTGGGTAAGATGTGTCAGAACTAATATTAAAAGCATGAGTTAACAGCTGAGCAGAGTGATAGTATTTCAAAAGGTAACAAATTTATAGAGAATTATCAAAACATTCAAAAAGAAAACTTTATTATTTTATTTTACTTCCAATGACAAGGGGAAAAAGAATATATAACATTGGTATTTTATTATACGTGGTCATCTCCTGTATGGCTATAATCTTTATTTTAGCTATAATTACTTCTTACTGTGAACTTTTCAATAACTTCCTGGCTTGTTGTTCTGTCTCTGAATTCTTTCCTTTTATCTCTCTTTTTCCCTCTGTAGGGGTATGCTAAATGCTACTAAAAATGAGCTTCCTTTTTATTACCAGTGACTTTCCGTTTTCTGTAAGAAAAAATCCACAATTATTTTTATGAAGTGATAGCACACTCCATGATAAAAGGTTGCTTTTCCTTCTTCTGGTCTCAGTGCCACTACCATTACCCTTCTTTTCCCCTGACACCATTCCTGTCAGACTAAATGACTTCACTATATCTTTAAGAGAATAATTTATCTTATTTTGCACATGTGATTTATTTTACCCAGAATGCTCTTTCAAGTTGTTCACCTGCCAATCCTGGATTCATTTGTGATGTTCAGGTGACTCAGCACTTCTTTCCAAATTCTTTATTTACCCCTTCAGTTGACATAGAGGTTTCATCTTTGAGTTCTGAAAGCAATTTAAAAGAACTTTCATATGTATAATTGTTATCTAAAAAAAAACACTGCTTCTTCCTGTCAACTGAAAAATATAGTCACAATCTGAAACTAGAGAGCTATTTTATTTGGTTGGAATGTTTAGGACTCCAATCCCAGCAGACAGCATCTCAGTAGCCCTGAGAAAACTGCTCCAAGGAGACAGAGGGGAAGTCAGGCAATACATAAGCTTGCAACAAAGAGAGCAGGCAGTCTGAACATCAAAGATCAGGTATGAAGTTAAGGAGTTTAGCCTGCTATGTGTGGGAAGGTGCAAGTCTTTGGGCTTACTGAATTCATTCTTTTCATATGCATCTCAGCTATCTGGGGTCAGTCCTGTTTCCTTGTTCACCTTGCTTCTTGCATTCTCCCAGCTCCTCAGCAATCACTGCAGGGGGTGGCAGCATCCACTGGATCTCAGCTTGGGGAACTCTCATTCACATTGGAGGCCAGAAATTGCTAATGGCTATGACATTTCTTGTTTATTAATATGGCAGGAGGTATTTTCATTTCACATTTCAGTGCCTTAAAAAAGTCAATTTCTCATTTTATTGTAAAAGTTATAAGTAATAAGTTTACTGAAATTCATTCATTCCTAGGTCATCCAAAAACCAAAGCCTTTGTAATTCATGGTGGAAGCAATGGCATTTATGAGGCCATCTACCACAGGATCCCTATAGTAGGCCTTCCTTTGTTTGCAGATCAACCTCATAACAACATTCATACGAAGGCCCAGGAAGCTGCTGTAAGATTGGACTTGGAAACAATGTCAACAAGAGATTTGCTCAATGCATTGAAGGAAGTCATTAACAATCCTTTATGAGTATTTTTTCATTTTTGTTTTTGTTTTTTTAGCTAGATATTCTTTCTAGAGAAGTTCTCATCTGAAAGCCAGGGAGGCAGCAATAAATCTTCACAGAAGCAAAATGAGGAGTAAGTTTTGCTCAGTGCTTTGAAAACAGTCACCAATAATCTATTGTGAGTGTCACATTGATATTTTTTCATGGTTTTATGGGAAAGGTTTGTCAGTGGTTTAAAGATAGTGGAGAAATTTTGAAAGAACTAATCACTAAAAGGGGACGACAGAGGATGAGATGATTGGATGGCATCACCTACTCAATGGTCACGACTTTGAGCAAACTCTAGGGGATGATAAAGGACAGGAAAGCCTGGCCTGCTGCAGCTCATGGGGTCACAAAGAGTTGGACATAAGTGACAGACTGAACAACAACAACAACAAAATCTTTAAAATGAAAGAAGTAATGAAATGGTAATAGAATTATTAAGAAGCATTGAGAACAAAGTTATAAGAGGGAACAATGGATTCTATGAATATTCGTCTGCCCACTTTACTTTCTTTCAGCCTGTGAACTCCTCAGATGTTTTAAACTCTGCAAGGATGGTTTATTTTCAGGAAACCACCTTGACATAATCAATCTCAAATTCCATTACACTTAATATTTTCCAAGGTTTCTAATATTTTGAGATATTATAAAATATTATGCTAATATTTTGATTCCATCACTGATAAGTGGTAAACAGCTAGAACTTTCCAATTACCCAATTTCAACTATGTAGATACTATGTATAAATGTAGGTATATTCTTGGGTTTTTTGATTGTGATACTTTTGTCTTCTTTGGAAGAATTATAAAATCTAAATGTAACTGACTTGGAAGGAAAATGCTGTATATCCCTTTTATAAAAGTTTTTACACAATTTTTAGGTAATTTTCCACTCAAAACCAAATATTGGTTATATTCCTAATGTTGTACAATAAAACTTTGTACTTATATTATTCCCAGTAGTTTTTGCCTCTTACACATATATTTCTATTCCCCCAAATCCAGTAACCAATAGATTGCTCTCTATCTTCAAGTCTTTAATACTTTGAACCTGTTACTTTGAACCATTTACATAAATGGCAAACAAATAAAACTTTCAAACTTAATTACAACTATGTAGATACTGCTTATAAATATAGGTATATTCTGATTTTTTTGGTTGTGTTTGTTCTTGTCTTATTTGGAAGAGATATGTTGTGATATTACTATCTAAAAGCCAAATTTTCTAAAAGCAAAAATATTAGGTCCTATTTGCTTATTTTTGCTTTTATTTCCAAAATTCTGGGAGGTGGGTCATAGAGGATCTTGCTGTGATTTATGTCAGAGAGTGTTTTGCCTATGTTCTCCCCCAGGAGTTTTATAGTTTCTGGTCTTACATTTAGATCTTTAATCCATGTTGAGTTTATTTTTGTGTATGGTGTTAGAAAGTGTTCTGGTTTCATTCTTTTACAAGTGGTTGACCAGTTTTCCCAGCACCACTTGTTAAAGAGGTTGTCTTTTTTCCATTGTATATCCTTGCCTCCGTTGTCAAAGATAAGGTGTTCATAGGTTCGTGGATTTATCTCTGGGCTTTCTATTCTGTTCCATTGATCTATATTTCTGTCTTTGTGCCAGTACCACACTGTCTTGATGACTGTGGCTTTGTAGTATAGTCAGGCAGGTTGATTCCTCCAGTTCCATTCTTCTTTCTCAAGATTGCTTGGGCTATTCGAGGTTTTTTGTATTTCCATACAAATTGTGAAATTATTTCTTCTAGTTCTGTGGAAAATACCGTTGGTAGCTTGATAGGGATTGCATTGAATCTATAGATTGCTGTGGGTAGTATAGTCATTTTCACAATATTGATTCTTCCAATCCATGAACACGGTATATTTCTCCATCTGTTTGTGTCCTCTTTGATTTCTTTCATCAGTGTTTTATAGTTTTCTATGTATAGATCTTTTGTTTCTTTAGGTAGATATACTCCTAAGTATTTTATTCTTTTTATTGCAGTGGTGAATGGCATTGTTTCCTTAATTTCTCTTTCTGTTAGTGTATAGGAATGCAATAAGCAAGGTGAAAAGACAACCCTCAGATTGAGAGAAAATAATAGCAAATGAAGCAATAGACAAAGGATTAATCTCAATTATACAAGCAACTCTTGAAGCTCAATTCCAGAAAAATAAATGACCAATCAAAAAATGGGCCAAAGAACTAAACAGACATTTATCCAAAGAAAACATACAGATGGCTAACAAACACATGAAAAGATGCTCAACATCACTCATTATCAGAGAAATGCAAATCAAAACCACAATGAGGTACCATTACATGCCAATCAGGATGACTGCTATCCAAAAGTCTACAAGCAATAAATGCTGGAGAGGGTGTGGAGAAAAGGGAACCCTCTTACACTGTTGGTGGGAATGCAAACTAGTACAACCGCTATGGAGAACCATGTGGAGATTCCTTTAAAAAATGGAAATAGAACTGCCATATGACCCAGCAATACCACTTCTGGGCATACACACTAAGGAAACCAGATCTGAAAGAGACATGTGCACCCCAGTGTTCATTGTAGCACTGTTTATGATAGCCGGGACATGGAAGCAACCTAGATGCCCATCAGGAGATGAATGGATAAGGAAGCTGTGGCACATATACACCATGGAATATTACTGAGCCATTAAAAAGAATTCATTTGAATCAGTTCTAATGAGATGGATGAGACTGGAGCCCCTTATACAGAGTGAAGTAAGCCAGAAAGATAAAGACCAATATAGTATACTAACGCATATATATGGAATTTAGAAAGATGGTAACAATAACCCTATATGCAAAACAGAAAAAGAGACACAGATGTACAGAACAGACTTTTGGACTCTGGGAGAAGGCGAGGATGGGATGTTTTGAGAGAACAGCATCGAAACATGTGTATTATCTATGGTGAAACAGATCACCAGCCCAAGTTGGATGCATGAGACAACTGCTCGGGGCTGGTGCACTGGGAAGACCCAGAGGGATCAGGTGGAGAGGAAAGTGGGAGGGGGGATCAGGATGGGGAATACATGTAGATCCATGGCTGATTCATGTCAATGTATGGCAGAAACCACTACAATATTGTAAAGTAATTAGCCTCCAACTAATAAAAATAAATGAAAAAAAAAGCAAAAATGTTTGATTTCCAAATCACTTCAGGATATACATGAATTTCAGTAACACAATTATATTAATATCACAAATATGACATATATATATGTATACTTCCCCCTATTGTTTCATAATTTCTTTGAAGTGAAACATTTAGAGAATGTGTCAGTAATAGTAGCGCAGTGTCCATTTGTGTTTTATAAGTTGTGTTATTTAATTTTAGTGCAGCTATTTACCTAAATAATCAGTATAAAAAGCAAATTTTCTTTTTCTTAAGAAATAGGTCTTTCACTTGTTGATTTTCTATGTGTATATCTTTCTAGTATATTTATATGTTTTTTAATTTTAATAATGCAAAGTTGGTGTCAGAAAATTAAGATGATTTATTAGCCACTATAAACTGAAGGCTATGATATAAGCATATTTTACTTAGTAACATAGTGTTGTGCATGCATGCTAGGTCGTTTCAGTTGTGTCTGACTCTTTGCGACCCCATGGAGTGTAGCCCACCTGGCTCTTCTGTCCATGGGGATTCTCCAGGCAATAGTGCTGGACTTTACACATATTAAGTAACTTTTTTTTTATTGTATTCTATTCCTATAGTATTACAAAAATGTTTCCAGATTACCACAGTCCTCTCAAAAATCCAGTGCTCCCCCCATGTTTCTGACAGAAAAGAGAAAGAAGTTACCCCCATTGTCATTGCTGCAATGCCATGTTATAGCACTCTGTGATTTAGAGTTCATGAACCATATTTCTTTATTCTTCCTACTTTTTTGTCTATTAGTCCACCATCCCTGTGTCGAGAAGATCCCCTGGAGAAGAAAATGGCTACCCACTCTAGTATCCCTGCCTGGAGAATTCCAAGGACAGAGAAGCATGGCCAGCTACAGTCCATGGGGTCTCAAACAGTCAGACCTGACTCAGCAACTAACACACACACACACACACACAGAGTCCATCATCACTTCAACAGTAGAAACAAATGTAACTGCAATGCTTGAAAGTGAAATTTTGAGTCTTTTCCAGATTCTTTTAGAACAAGAACCAAAGCAACAACAATGCGAGCAAACATTTCCTGAGAGAATACTACCTGCTAGGTGGCTCAGATGGTAAAGCCTCTGCCTAGAATGTGGGAGACCCGGGTTCAATTATTGGGTCGGGAAGATCTCTTGGAGAAGGAAATGGCAACCCACTCCAGTACTCCTGCCTGGAAAATCCCATGGACAGAGGAACCTGGCAGGGTACAGTCCATGGGGTCGCAAAGAGTCGGACAAGGCTGAGCGACTTCACTTCACTTCAGGAATGTCTCTAAGAATTAATACATTATTCTCAAAATGATCAGATAAGGTACCATTCCTATCCATTTTATATAGCCAATTGGGCCCTCCAATTATAAAATGAGTAGTTTGAAAATAAAAAGGTTTTAAAAATTTAATATGTTATATAAAAACAAACAAACAAACAAAAAAAACAGAGGAACAGAAAGAATAAAAAAAGCAGCCAGCAAGTGTCAGAGTCAGTCAGGAATCAAACCGAGTCAATCCACTTCCACACTTTCAGCCACTGATTCACTAATGTAAGATCAGTCCTTTCTGGACTTGTCTCTCAACCTCATTGTAGACTTATCTGCTATCTCTGGACTATGACTGCATTTTAAAACATATCTACCAGGTTTATTAACAGTTCTTTACTAGGGAATTCAAACTTTGAACAAACATATTATGAATTTCTTTCCTTTCTTTCCCCTTTGGGACTTAACTCATTCCTTTCCTTACACTACACAATCTCATCCTCTCCCATTTTCTTTCTATTCTTTGGAACTTGAAATCCTATGCCTTTAAGATATCCTAACCCACAAGTTAAGGTCTCAATAATCACCTTGGAGTAAAATTATCTATTTCTTCCACTCTGTGTTGTTCTCTCTGTTACCAGCTGAAAGAAAATTTCACATATTTGATCTGTTAGAGCTCATTCTATAAATAGATGCCTGTTTGATTTTCTTTCAGCTACAAAGAGAATGGTATGAGGTTATCAGCCATTCAGCATGATCAGCCTATGAAACTCTTGGACAGAGCAGTCTTCTAGATGGAGTTTGTCATGTGGCACAAAGAAGCCAATCACCTGTGACCACCTATCCATGACCTCAACTGGTTCCAGTAAAACTCTCTGGATGTGACTGGATTCCTGCTGACCTGTGTGGCAACTGCTGCAATTGTCATCAGAAAGTGTTTGTTTTGTTGCCAGAATTTTGCTAGCACAGGAAAGAAGGGGAAAAGAGACTAGCTGTTTCTGAGATGTCAAGCTTGTTTGCCACATAAATAGAACTCCTCATGCTTATTTCAATAGGAGGTATTATGATAATGTTCTTCTCCTTTTGTGACAAAATATAAATTTCACTTTCAAGGGATTGTCTACCTGACTTAGAATTTATGTTTTGCAGGGGAAAAATACTGATTAAAAATTAAATAAAAATAAAACTACACGCATATATAGTGAAATTTATTGTTTTAATTCAAAAGTTATACAAAAGAGAAATTATTGAATGTAATTGTTTTTCATATGTTGAGTGTAGAAATAAGAATAATAACCAGTCTACTTAACTGTATTATTTCATAGATATTCAGAATTTTAAACTTCATTTTGATATAGAATTTTATAGTTCTTCCTTGCTATAGAAATTGTTCAATAACTGGAATCCTGTAAAAAGATTCAAACTTTAATTTTATCTGTGAGACTATTAATAGTTCTTTGCTTTCACTGTACATCCAGCCTCAACAGCACTTCTTACCTAAAGCCATGGCAAGACATTCATCTTCATCCAGTTAAACTATTTCCCAGAAGAGTGTTTGTGGGATTAGAAACACAGTAAAGATCACATAATCATTTCAATAGGCACAAAATAGTATTTGATATAATCCAACAACCATTCACAAAAAAACTCTCATCAAACTGAATGTAGAAGGAATATATCTCAACATAATACAAGTCATTTATTATAAAAACACAGTCAATATAATACCCAAAATTGAAAACTTGAAAGCCTTCCTGCTAAATTCAGGATCAAGGAAAAGATGCCCACTCTCACTGCCCATTTAATACAGTATGAGAATTCATACCCACAGCAATCAGAAAAGAAAAAATAGAATGAAATTATCCAAATTGGAAGGGAAGAGGTAAAACTGCCACCACTTGCAGATGACATGATACTTTATGTAGAAAACCCTAATTATCTTCAAAAACATTATTAACATAAATTAATTTAGCAAAGTCAAAGGACACAAGATTAATACACAGAAATCTGTTGTATTGTATTATTAATACAACAAATCTGTTGTATTTCTAAACACTAATACTGAAATATCAAAATACTAAATGCCAAATAAAATGTGAAGAAAAGAGAACCCTCATACAGTGTTGCTGGGAATGTAAATTGGTGTAACTGCTATGAAAAACATTATGCAGATTACTTAAAAACCAAAAGTAAAACTGCCACATGATCCAGCAATCCCGCTTTAGGTACATAGCTGAAAAAATGAAAAACTCTACTTTCAAAAGATTTGTGCACCCCAACGTTCATAGCAGTACCATTTCTAACAACTAAAACATGGATGCGACTTCCCTATAGCCCAGATGGTAAAGAATCTGCCTGCAATGCAGGAAACCCAGGTTCAATCCCTGGATCAGGAAGATCCCCTGTAGAAGGAAATGGCAACCCACTCTAGTATTCTTGTTTGGAGAATTCCATGGACAGACGAGACTGGCAGGCTATAGTCCTTGGGGTTGCAAAGAGTCAAACATGACTAAGCAACTAAAACACACAAAATATGGAAGCCACCTAAGTGCCCAATAACAGACAATTATCTTAAGAAGATGTGGGATATATGTACTAAGGATTATTACTCACCCTTGGAAAGAATTAAAATATTGCCGTCTGTAATAACTTGATTGGAACTAGAGATCATTATTCTTAGTGACATATGTCACAAAGAGAAAAATACTATGTCACTTAATATAGAAACTAAAAAAATAATATGAATGAATCTGCATACAACAGATTGACAGACATAGACAATAAATGTATGCTCACCAAACAGCAGGGGGGACAGCAACCAATTAAAAGTATGGAATAAGAGATGCAAACTACCATACACAAAATAAGCAACAAGAATCTACTGGACAACACAGGGAATTATTACCCAATATATTATAATAAGTATGTGATGTATGTGAAGTTGCTCAGGTGTCTGACTCTTTGCGACCCTATGGACTGTAGCCCACCAGGATCCTCCATCCATGGGATTTTCCAGGCAAGAATACTGGAGTCGGTTGCCATAATGGAATGTAATTTTACAAAAATACTAATTAATTATACTATACCCCTGAAATAACACACAAGTGTAAATCAACTACACATCAACGTAGATAAATAGATATAGACAGCAAATTTTGCACCTTGACTTCCCACTTCTTTTTCTTTTAATTTGTAACTGTTCTGGGTCTTGCAGCACAGGCTTTCTTCTAGTCGCAGAGAGTGAGGGCTACTCTCTAGTTGTGGTCCACAGGCTCCTCACTGAGGTGGATTTTCTTGTTGCAGAGCACTGGCCCTAGAATGCATGGGCTTCAGTAGTTGAAATGCATGGAATCACTAGTTGCAGTTCCCCAGCGCTAGAGTGCAGGCTGAATAGCTGTGATTCACTGGTTTAGTTTCCCTGCAACATATAGGATCTTCCTGAACCAGGGATCAAGCCTGTGTCTCATGCATTGGCAGACTGATTCCATACTACTGAGCCATTTTTGAAGCCCCAACACTCCCATTTCTGAAAAGGCAACATGATATATTCCATGAACAAATTCTTACATGAAGTAAGAATAACTACTGAAAGTTATATTTTAAAACAACTATTTAGTGCCCAGAAAGTGCTCTAAAGATATACAGCAAGTAAAGACACATTTATTTCAGAAAAATACATTAACAGAAAAATCATTGAAAGCCTTTGTCATTTAAACCTAAAACAGCTCCCTCTCTCATCATCCTTATTCAGAAATCTAGACTCTACTCTGGGTAGATTCAGAAAGAACACTAGGCTCTCACTACCCACAGCTCCCTTTTGAGTGTTATTGTATCATCTTAGAAGAGTTTAGCCACTTGAATTTCTCACACATAGACACACATATCCCCTACTTATGGGTTACAGTGGCTAATTTTCAGATAAGTATGGCCATCAAAGTTCTCCCTTCTTCCAACAGCTCCACTAGTAGGGCAGAGGTTCTATTCAGGCACAGAATATTGAGAATACTGAATCCCAAA
Source organism: Cervus canadensis (assembly GCF_019320065.1). Classification (NCBI taxonomy): domain Eukaryota; kingdom Metazoa; phylum Chordata; class Mammalia; order Artiodactyla; family Cervidae; genus Cervus; species Cervus canadensis. The sequence continues at coordinate 21,781,948 of NC_057411.1, read as the reverse complement.
TAGTTGTTTGCCCAGCTCATTCATAAATGGAAGTTCCATGATGAAAAGGAAAACTAAAAATCGACACTACTGTTTACACACAAAAGAGGGATGTCACAGAGAGAGACATGTGCCACACTGTTCCTATTCCCAGCTCTGAAGAGAAAATTCAGAAAGTTTGACCAGAGGGAGACTTGGGATATAAAAGCTATTCTTAAGTTGCTCACTTAAGAGAAAAAGAGCCTGAAAAGGTCAAGTTTATGAGCGCCCACAAACTATGAAAGATTTGTTAGTAAACATTTCAGCGGAAGCTAATTGTTTAATGACAGATACAAGCTAAACATTGACAAGCTAGTTTATCAGAGAAAATCAGAGAAAGACATGGCTAAAAAGAGCAGTCCTGAGGTCAGAACACACTTCAAACACTGACTTCTAAAACTATCCTTGCAAGGGGTCAGATTCTAGAGCAATTTATGCACCCAAGATGTTATCAACAGCTATAACACAATCACTCAACAACTGATGAAATCTAACAGTATGAAGTTCAGTTCAGTTCAGTTCAGTTGCTCAGTCATGTCCGAATCATTGTGACCCCATGAACTGCAGCACACCAGGCCTCCCTGTCCATCGCCAACTCCCAGAGCCTACCCAAACTTATGTTCATTGAGTCGATGATGCCATACAACCATTTCATCCTCTGTCGTCCACTTCTCCTCCTGCCCTCAAGCTTCCCCAGCACCAAAGTCTTTTCAAATGAGTCAGCTCTTCACATCAGGTGGCCAAAGTATTGGAGCTTCAGCTTCAACATCAGTCCTTCCAATGAACACCTAGGACTGATCTCCATTAGGATGGACTGATTGGATCTCTTTGCAGTCCAAGGGACTCTCAAGAGTCTTCTCCAACATCACAGTTCAAAAGCATCGATTCTTTGGTGCTCAGCTTTCTTTATAGTCCAACTCTCACATCCATACATGACTACTGGAAAAACAATAGCCTTGATTAGACAGACCTTTGTTGATAAAGTAATGTCTCTGCTTTTTAATACTCTGTCTAGGTTGGTCATAACTTTCCTTCCAAGGAGTAAGCATCTTTTAATTTCATGGCTGCAATCACCATCTGCAGTGATTTTGGAGCCCAGAAAAATAAAGTCAGCCACTGTTTCCACTGTTTGCCCATCTATTTGCCATGAAGTGATGGGACCAGATGCCATGATCTTAGTTTTCTGAATGTTGAGCTTTAAGCCAACTTTTTCACTCTCCTCTTTCACTTTCATCAAGAGGCTCTTTAGTTCTTCTTCACTTTCTGCCATAAGGGTGATGTCACCTGCATATCTGAGGTTATTGATATTTCTCCCGACAATCTTGATTCTAGCTTGTGCTTCATCCAGCCCAGCGTTTCTCATGATGTACTCTGCATATAAGTTAAATAAGCAGGGTGACAGTATACAGCCTTGACATCCTCCTTTTCCTATTTGGAACCACTCTGTTGTTCCATGTCCAGTTCTCACTGTTGCTTCCTGACCTGCATACAGGTTTCTCAAGAGGCAGGTCAGGTGGTCTGGTATTTCCATCTCTTTCACAATTTTCCCCAGTTTATTGTGATCCACACAGTCAAAGGATTTGGCATAGTCAATAAAGCAGAAATAGATGTTTTTCTGGAATTCTCTTGCTTCTTCAATGATCCAGCAGATGTTGGCAATTTGATCTCTGGCTCCTCTGCCTTTTCTAATACCAGCTGGACACATCTGGGAGCTTCACATATTGCTGAAGTTTTGCTTGGAGAATTTTGAGCATTACTTTACTGGCATGTGAGAGGAAAGGAGAGAGTTAAAAGAAGAGTGCTACTAAAAGCACAGTCTGCCCAGGTAGTGTGAATATTGTGGTGGCTGCACCCTCCAAATAGCTGCATCAGACGCTTTACCCTGTAAAGGAAAGAGACTTTATTAAAATAGTCCATGTAGTCACTAAACATATATCAGTAACAAGACATGGAATTAGAGTTGCTACACTCCATTGTCTGAAGATAATATCTTAACAATAATTTCACAAGACATATAAAGAAATATAAACATGTGACCTAAATGGTGAAAAAAAAACAGTCAATAGAAACTGCCTATGAAAGGACTGATGGTTGGCTCTAATAAGGAAAAACTTCAAATTAGCTAATGTCAATGGGTTCAGTGACCCAAAGGAAACTACCAAAAAGACAAAACACTGGAATAAATAAAATGAGAAACTAAAATAAAAATCTAGTGACCATAAGAGACTATTGGGTATCATTATATTCCTTCAAATTGGAGAACTTAGGAGAAATGTATAAATTGTTGGAAGCATACAACCTATCTTCACGAAACTATGATTAAAGAATAAAGGTATAATAAAAATGTACATCTAATAGAGTCTAAAAATAAGAAATAGAAATCATATTTTACAAAAATAACAAATGGAAATTTTGGAGTTGAAGTATACTCTATTTGAAATGAAAAATTCACTAGTTGGAATGAATAAGAAGCTGATGAAAAAGCAAGTGAACTTTAAGATAGATCAATAAAATAATATAATCCAAAGAACAGAGATGAAAAATGAACAGAGGGTTAGAGAATATTGGTACATAATAAAGCACACTAACATACACAAAAGAAAGCTAAAGTCAGTAAACCTTAAAGCACTAAAGAAAAATAATTCAAACTTTCAAGGGAATACCAAGATACTGCTTATATCTTATGAGAAACAGTGGATGCTCTCTGGCAGTGAGATGATATAGTCAAAATCCTGATAGTCAAAACTGTCAGTCAAAAATTCTATATCAAACAAAGTCATCATTGTTCAATCTCCCAGTCATGTCCAACCCTTGAGATGCCATGGACTGCAGCCACCAGGCCTCTCTGACCCTTGCCATCTCCCAGAGTTTGCCCAAGTTCATGTTCTTTGCATCTTTCATGCCATCCATCCATCTCATCTTCTGACACCCTCTTCTGCCCTCAATCTTTCCAGAATCAGGGACTTTTATGAATCAGCTGTTTGCATCAGATGACCAAAATACTGGAATTTCAACTTCAGTGTCAGTCCTTCCACCAAGTATTCAGAGTTAATTTCCCTTAAGATTGATGGTTTGATCTCCTTGCTGTTCAAGAGACTCTCAGGAGTCTTCTCCAGCACCATAGTTCAAAGCCATCAATTCTTTAGCTCTCTGCCTTCTTTATGGTCCGACTCTCACAACCTTACATGACCACTGGGAAGATCATTGCCTTGACTATACAGACCTTGTCAACAGAATAATGTCTCTACTTCTTAACACAGTCTCTAGGTTTATCATAGCTTTCCTGCCAAGAAGCAAACATCTGATTTCAAGGCTGCAGTCACCATCTGCATTGATTTTATAGCCCAAGAAGAGGAAATCTGTCACTACTTCCATATTTTCCCCTTCTACTTGCCATGAAGTAATGGAGCCAGATGCCATGAGCTTAGTTTTTTAATATTTAGTTTTAAGCCGGCTTTTTCACTCTCCTCCTTTATCCTCATCAAGAGGCTCTTTAGTTCCTCTTTGCCTCTGCCATTAGAATGGTATCATCTGCATATCTGAGGTTGTTGATGTTTCTCCCACCTATCTTGATTCCAGCTTTTAACTCATCCAGCCCAGCATTTCTCATGAGATCAAATGAAACACTCTTTCAAAACTGAGGGCAAAATATAGATAGTCCTCTACCCTTATCCACCCAAAAAGAATACATTGCTGGGAAATCTACCTTACGGAAGAAAACTGAAGGAAAGCCTATGGTTTAAGAAAGTAAACCCACTACAATATTGTAAAGTAATTAGCCTCCAACTAATAAAAATAAATGAAAAAAAAAAAAAGAAAGAAAGAAAGTAAACCCAGGCTGCAATTCTAATCACCATGATAAACCAAAGAGCACTGGTAAAGGTAAGAAATTATATAAGACAGTATAAGTGCATATAGGTTTCTCAGATGACACTAGTGGTAAAGAACCCAGCTGCCAATGGAGGAGACATAAGAGACATGAGTTTGATCCCTAGATCAAAAAGAGTCCCCTAGAGAAGGGCATAGCAATCTACTCAGTATTCTGGCCTGAAGAATCCCATGGACAGAAGTGCCTGGCAGGCTTCAGTCCATAGGGTTGCAGTGAGTCGGACACTACAGAAGCAAATTAACACACACACAAACACACACACACAAGTGCATTGATCTTCTCCTATTCTTTCTTAACAAATATAAAAAGCAGTCATGTAAAACATGCATATAGTTGTATTTGTAGACATATGACATATTGTTAATATATTTTAGAGGTAAGGGGAATGTATCAGAGTTAAAGGCCCTGAGATGACAGGGCTCAGGCCCAGGGGACAGGTGCTGTACCTGGGAAGCTCAGCCTGGGGATGATGAGTCAAAGCACCACTTCTGACCACAGAGGAAGTCAGACCATCAGCAGTATGTTCCTAGTAATGACCTATCAGAGCCACAACTTGGGACCCATGGCTGGGATACAGAGAAGCACTGATATGAACATGGTAATTGTGGATCAGAACCCTGACTAGGACCCATGGTGAGGCACAGAGTATCTGCACTGTTGCCCCAGCAATGACAGGCCAAAGCCATGACTCAGGACCCAGGAATGGTGTGTAAAACAGCAGCAGCTCAGCCTAGGTAATGGCCAGTCAAAACCAAGACTAGGACTAACAGGGTGAGACCCAAATAAACAGCAGCATGGCCACAGTTATTATAAGACAAATCTGGGGGCAAGGCACAGATCAGAAACTCCAGTTGCACAGATGGTAAGGCACTGTGACATCTCAATCAGGGAAAGCAGGGTTCAGAGTGATGGGGAGACTCGACCCCAAGATCAGGTCTCACCACAGTGAAATTTCAGCCTCAGGAAAGACACAGCCGCAGGGACCCTGGGCAGCTCTGTCAGCTGAATCAGTGTAGGTGCGCACTGTGGAAGTGCTCAGGAGCAAGGCTGCAAAGGTCATGATGATGAGGTTGCCGGAATTCCCCTGTACTATTTTTCCCCATGAGCTGAAATCCCTCTGAGGGGATCCCTGGCAGTGCCAAGCTCCTCTGAGCTAGAGGAAGGGGTGGGAGAGGTAAACTCTTTTCCACACTTTTCTACATGGTGATCCTCAGACTTCGCAATATACACGGTTTCTACTGCTTCTTCATTATAGTCCAGAAATTTCCCAAAGTAATTTGTAGTTGTTCCTTTATTGTTTTTGCTATTTTTGTGAAAGATACAGGTGTTAGGACCTCCTAACCATGCATCTTGTTGATGTCACCCTTCTCTAATTCTGTGTCAAGGAAACGGCAGACACAAGAGCCTCTCACTTACAGTGATTTACACTAGTCTTCTTTCCTACATAATATAATTGATTTGCATGTAAACGTTCATCAACTTTTAGACTGGCGACAGTGGTGATAAAACAACATTGAACACACTGCATAATCTCGATGTGTTCTACACTTTGCCCTTTCACCTGATTTCCACATCTGCTGACTGTATGCATAATCTAATTACTTTAGGCATAAGAGTTATAATTTAACTACTGATTGATGTCTTCTGTATATAAGCCTGAGCAATAGAAAAAATCTGCAGTAACTGCTTAAAGTACTGCATATAAACAAGATGTCTATGAAGTGGCTCTCACTTCTGCTGCTACAACTGACTTGCTCCTTTAGCTCTGGAAGTTGTGGAAAGGTGCTGGTGTGGCCAATGGAATATAGTCATTGGATGAATATGAAGACAATTCTGGATGAACTTGTCACAAGGGGTCATGAGGTGACTGTTTTGATACCTTCAGCTACCACTTTCATTGATTCCAAAAAAACATCTTCTCTCAAATTGGAGATTTTCCCTGTATCTTTAATTAAAGAAGAAAATGAGGATTTTCTCAAATATTTTGTTGGGAAATGGACACGTGCAGTGAGAGATTCCTTTTGGAATCATCTTTCAACAGTGAAAAGTTTATTCTGGGAATATTCTGATATTTTAATGAAGATCTGTAGAGAAGTTGTTTCAAATAAGAAACTTATGACAAAACTGCATGAAGAAAGGTTTGATGTCATTTTTGCAGATGCTGTTGGACCCTGTGGAGAGCTTCTGGCTGAAGTACTTAAAATACCATTCATGTACAGTCTCTACTCCTCACCTGGATCTTCAGTTGAAAAGAAGAGTGGAAGGCTTCCATTCCCACCATCCTATGTACCTGTTATGTTTTCAGAATTAAGTGATCACATGACATTCATGGAGAGGGTCAAAAATATGATATATGTACTCTATTTTGACTTCTGGTTCCAGGCATTCAATGAGAAGAAGTGGAATCAGTTTTACAGTGAAGTACTAGGTAAGTCATGGGTTTAATTGGTAGCATTAAATCCTATCTTTATAGAGCCTTGGAAAGTGAGTTTGTATAAATATAAATTCACTGAAATTTGTATCAAATAAGTGAAACTTTCAAATAAAAATGTAAAATATCCATCAATCTTATAAATATCATGAAATGAAAACACTTAATTATAGGGTGAGGTACAAACTTGTAGCCCTTTACTAGTACTGGATACCAGGAAGTCATATACCACAATTTGAAGCATGTAGTACTTTTGCAAGTGACTATCTATCAACTTACAGAAGTCCTTTTTTTTAACTTAAAAAATTGAATCACTAAAAATCTCATAAAATGTCTTGGTAAATGAAGACATGTACACTGATAATTAAACACATATTTGTAGCTCAAGTATCTAGGTAGCATTTAGAAATTGTTTCTACTTGTGTAGCTCAGTTTTCAAATAGTATTATATTATATCATATCATCCTATCTAATATTTGTCAAAGAACAGTTACATTGAAACATATTCGGTCACATCAACCCAAAGTCCTTTATAAAACTTACCTAACTTACCTAACATGGGCTTCCCTGGTGGCTCAGATGGTAAAGAATCCACCTGCAATGCAGGAGACCTGGGTCCATTCCTGAGTTGGGAAGATCCCCTGAAGGAGGGCATGGCAACCCACTCCAGTATTCTTGCCTGGAGAATCCCCATGGACGGAGGAGCCTGAAGGGCTACAGTCCATGGGGTCGCAAAGAGTCAGACACGACTGAGAGACTAAGCACAATATATATACACACACAGCAATATTCTCATTTGATCCAACATTAGTTGTTGTTTTTGTTTTTATTTCACTTTCAGGAAGGCCCACTACATTAGTTGAGACAATGGGGAAAGCTGAAATGTGGCTCATTCGAAACTATTGGGATTTTTCATTTCCTCGCCCACGGCTACCAAATTTTGAATTTGTTGGAGGCCTCCACTGCAAACCTGCCAAACCCCTGCCTAAGGTCACCTGCTCCTCTTTGTTCTTCTTTGTTAACTTTGTGTTTGCAATAGGAATCATGTTGTATTCTTTATTTAAAATGTTTGATTACAGTGAGTCAGATGTGGGAAGCTGGATATAGTGAACTTCCAGTTAGAAATTGATATATGTCTATGTCAACAAAAATATCTGAAATGTCTTAACATCACATAAACAGAATATGCTAGGCACTTTGAGAATATGTTAAATTATGACTTCACTATTCAACACATAATGAAGTATCAGACATTTATAGTTATATTATTATACAAAAATATAGTAAATATATAATGCATATTTTAATATTAACTTAATATTAGTTATAATTATAATAGCATAATTATCCTAGTATAGGATAATTATATATATAACTTATTTGGAGAGTGCTAATATAGAGAAATGGTGCAGACAGTTTCTGCCACCGGACACTCCACCTAGAAAGACAGAATACAAGGAAGTCATAAAAAATGTGTAAAAGTTTTATAATAAGAAAAGACTACTGTGCTAAAGAAACACCCAGCATGAATCATAGGAATATCTGAAAGATGGTCATGAATAAACAGAAGGGATAGGGCAGGGATAGAAGAAGATAGAAAAGAAAAGCAGGTAGAGAATGACAGTTCCCAAGAAGTCCAAGTTCAGTCTAAACAAGAAGGGGTTAAGTAAAGAGGCTGATAATGCTGGTGAGGTGAATTGGAAACAGATAATTATTGACATTAGAAAAGTCTAGTAGGAGTACCGGCAAGAACATTGAAAGGAATAAGAAAGAGATATGGTCACATATCCTTAAAAAAAAAAGAAAACAAACAAAAAAACAGGATGTAGTCATTGGGTTGGATTGTAAAGGGTAGAGCGTGGGAAAGGGGAATATTCAGCAGGTTGTCCAAGATACAGGCAACATCTTCATAGAGATAGTTCAGTTCAGTCGCTCAGTCGTGTCCGACTCTTTGTGACCCCATGAATCACAATCGCCAGGCATCCCTGTCCATCATCAGCTCCCGGAGTCTACCCAAACCCACAGGACAAGACTAAATCATATAATGGTAGCAACCTCACATTGTTGTTGAGGGAAAAATTGTAAGTACAGTTGAAACATACAAAATGTCAGTAGCATCTAATGATCCAGAAGAAATATTAACTATCTTCATTATTCTTATTTTGTTACTATAACATACTATCTTTAACCCAATGTTTGCCAAGAATCTTACTGAAATTGAGATGATTTTCCTAATCAAGATTATATTATTGAGAAAGCTGTTGAAGTAGATAACCCATTGTTGCTATCTAGTCGCTAATTTGTGTCCAACTCTTTTGCACTCCCATGGACTGTAGCCCACCAAACTCCTCTGTCCACGGGATTTCCCAAGCAAGAATACTGGAGTGGGTTGACATTTCCTTCTCCAGGGGACCTTCAAGACCCAGGGGTGAAACTTGCATCTCCTGCATTGCAGGCAAATTCTTCTAACACTGAGCCATCAGAGAAGTCCCACGCAGTTTTTAAAAAATAAATTTTAAAAGTTTACTAAATTAAAAACTTAAGTTAATGCAAATAATTTAATAAATTTAATAAATTTTACTAAAGCAAATTTAATTTAATTTAACATATTTAAGTTAAAATTTTAAATTTTAAGAATATTTAAGGTTTGGCAATCAGGTGAGCAAGATGACTAAAATATTTTTGTAAGTTTTAAGGCTCTAGCTAAAATGAACAACAATTCTTCAACAATATAAATGAATGTATGTATAAATCTATATTTTCATAAAAATGCTAATTGCACTAAATCAGCTATAATGAGATATTCAGAAGTAAAATAAGCAAATAAGTAAAATAAATAAATAAAAATAAATAAATAAATAAATAAAATAAGTAAAATAAGAAGTATTAAAATGTCACGATTTTCCTGAAGGTTAAAAAAGAATGAAAGCTAAAATTACAATTTTCATGATATATGTCATAATTCATATTTCATTATAGAAGTAGATAAAGATTAGAAGTAAAACACAAATTTTAGCATCGTGGCTTCAAGGTCCATCTATGTTATCGAAATTGGCAGGATTTCTTTCTTTCTCATGGGTGAGTAACATTCCATTCTGAGTGTGTCTGTGTGAAACCTCTTTTTTTTCAACAACCCATAAGTTGTTTCCTACCTATTGTGAATAATGCTACAATAAACATGGGAGCATATATATCTCTTTGCTATCCTGTTTTTATTTTTATTTTTTTTTGGCTGCATACCCAGAAATGGGATAGCTGGGTCATACAGAAGATCTATTTTTAATTATTTTAGGAACTTTCATTTTGTGTTCTCTAAGAGCTAAACAGTTTACATTCCCACTGACAGTGGGACACTTTTCTCTGCCTTCTCACAACACATCTCTTCTTAGTTGCAGACTTTCTTACAAGTGTGAGGTAATAGCTCACTGTGATTTTGAAATACATTTCCCTGATGATTAGTGTATTGAGCATCTTTTCATATACCTGGTGGCCATTTAGACATTTTCTTTGGAAAATGTCAATTTGTTAATCTGCCCATTCTTTAATTAAATTTTGTAGTATGAGTTCTGTATATATTCTGGATATTACCCTCCTTGCCCGATATGTGGTTACAAAATCATTTTTGTTCCATTCTGCAGGTTGCATTTTCATCTTGTTGTTTGTTTCTTTTGTTATGAAGAAACTTTTAAGTTTGACACAGTCCAATTTGTTGATTTTTTTTTCTTTTATTGTGGTTGTGATGTCATATCAAAAATCATTTTCAAAATCAAATGTAGGGAGTTTCATTCCTGTTTTCTTGTAGGTAGGAGTGTCATAGTATCTGGTCTTATGCTTAAATCTTTGATTCATTCTGAGTTATTTTTGTGAGTGGTATAAGATAAGAGCCTCATTTCATATTTTTGCTTTTCAATTTTCTCAGAAAGTAAAGAAGTGACTATTATTTACCCATTGGGTATTCTTGTTTCCCTTGTTGAATATTGGTTGACTATATAGTGAAAGAGGAAAGTAAAAAGCTGGCTTAAAGCTCAACATTCAGAAAACTAAGATCATGGCATCCGGTCCCATCACTTCATGGCAAATACATGGGGAAACAGTGGAAACAGTGGCTGACTTTATTTTTCTGGGCTCCAAAATCACTGCAGATGGTGATCGCAGCCATGAAATTAAAAGATGCTTACTCCTTGGAAGGAAAGTTATGACCAACCTAGACAGTGTATTAAAAAGCAGAGATATTATTTTGCCAACAAAGGTCTGTCTAGTCAAGGCTATTGTTTTTCCAGTGGTCATGTGTGGATGTGAGAGTTGGATTGTGAAGAAAGCTGAACGCTGAAGAATTGATGCTTATGAACTGTGGTGTTGGAGACGACTCTTGAGAGTCCCTTGAACTGCAAGGAGATCCAACCAGTCCATCCTAAAGGAGCTCAGTCCTGGGTGTTCATTGGAAGGACTGATGCTGAAGCTGAAACTCCAGCACTTTGGCCACCTCATGCGAAGAGTTGACTCATTGGAAAAGACCCTGATGCTGGGAGGGATTGGGAGCAGGAGGAGAAGGGGACGACAGAGGATGAGATGGCTGGATAGCATCACCGACTCAATGGGCATGAGTTTGAGTAAACTCCGGGAGTTTGTGATGGACAGGGAGGCCTGGCGTGCTGCGGTTCATGGGGTCGCAAAGAGTCAGACATGACTGAGCGACTGAACTGAACTGAATAGGGAAATGAAGTACTAATGACTAACCTAAAATAATTCTCAAAAAATCTTCCTGGAATATAAATGATTTAGTAGACCTATAATAATAAGGAATTACAGATGAATTAAATCCTGCAGTGTAGCTTCTAAAAATCTATGCTAGTAATTAACAACATAACTGACGCAGAGTCTGAGTAAAATACTATTTAACAGTACCTCCTTGTCACTACTGTGTACTGGCTCTATCTCATTTCCTGCTTATACAAAAACACCTTTGCACAATTATACATAATAAAAGAAATGACCTCATGTGACCCATTTCCCTCCAAGTACTTCCAAGGGATGAAGTATGTTAAAAAACAAACAAACAAACAAAAAAAAACAGTCATTACTGAAAATATAGTTTACTCAAGATATTTTAAAATATTTTTTAGTGTTAAATATTTATTAGCATATGTGACCAAAGTCCAAGATGCGAAGTTAGCATGTTCAAGAACGTAGTGGGGTGCAGGGAAAGGGGATCAGTCTATAAACAAGCTATATAGCATGTGGTAAGAATAATGTACACTTTCTAGTATATAACCTATCTATGCAGCTCAGCAATTCCTCTGGGTGAAATGTTTGCACAACGTCTAAGTAAAAGCTGTATTCACAGGACCCAAGAAGTTGGGCAACCCAAGTGTCCATCAAGAGACAAAACAATAAGTAAAATGTCATATGCAGAAGGATGAAATATTGCTTATCTTTAAAAGGAAATTCTGACACGTCACAACATAAATGAACCTTACGCTGAGTGAAATAAACCAATCAGAAAAAGACAAACACTGTAGGATTTAACCTATAAGAAGTATCCAGACTAGTTACATTTGCAGAAACACAGGGTAGTATGAAACTTGCCAGAGGCTAGAGAAAGAGGGAATGGAGTTTTTTAATGAGCATCGACTTCCGGTTCTGCCAGATGAAAAAGTTCTGGAGATCGGCTGCATGGTGTGAATATAATTTACACTACTATACTATACATTTAGGAATGATTAAGTAAATTTTATGTTATGTGTGTCCTTCTAAAATATTTTTTAAGAAGCCACTACTCTAATATCTTCAGACTATATCTTATTTTCTCTCTTTAGTTACTTTCATCAATCCCTTAAATAATGTCTGCTATGCTGCTGCTCTTTTGTGATGGAACAAATTCTTTTTTTTTTTCACAGGAAATGGAAGAGTATGTGCAGAGCTCTGGAGAAAATGGTATTGTGGTGTTTTCATTGGGGTCAATGGTCAGTAACATGTCAGAAGAAAGAGCCAATGTGATTGCATCAGCTCTTGCCCAGATACCACAAAAGGTACACACAGTAACTTAATAGTGGATAACTATTTAATGAGTTTGTAAAAAACTGTATAAAAGGTCTGGTTTTTCTGCCAGAAAGGTAACTAATATGGTAGCTCCAATATATATCATATATATATGCATCATATATATATGCATCATATATATATATATGCATCATATACATATATATATATATGTATAAACCAGACTATACATGGCAGGTGCTATAGCCATGCAGGGACTGTCTTTGATAGATAACAATTTTAGATTGATACTATAATCAAAATGATGATATTTAGAGATGCAGTGTGAATTTGGATATTTTAATGGTATTGTGGGTGGGAAAAGAAACCAGCAAATTCTGCCTGACATTTGTTCCTTTTCCTTGAAGGACTCCTGAGGACATGATACACATAACAGATGTTCTCAGAAGTTAAAATGTAACAGTAAGCATAGTAGAACAATCATGTTAAGTAATAGGGATAAAAGCCTGAAAAGTTCCATGCAATTTGTACTCCCCAGATAATCCTGGTCCCTTTTATTTCCCCTACATTTTAAAACAGCTCTATTCACTATGCTTTTCAGGGAACTATTCAGAGAAAAGATGACCAGGACTCCCCAAGCTTCCTTTAGATCCCATCCAGTCACAGTGACTTAGAGAAAGAGGAACATCAGCCTTCCAGGCTAACTGTGAACTTTCGAAGTCTGAGCCAGGAAGATCAAAGAGAAAGTGTGAAGACAAGGTCCTGCCCTTAATGTGAATCCTATGCATTGTGAAATCTGGCCCTTACTGAACTCTGCTTCTAAACTATCACGTTACTCCTTCTGATTGAGGAGGGAGAAGGGATATAAGAAGCAGTCAAGTATAAAGAAGACTGGCATGGAGAAGTTCAGCTGCCTCCTTTTCCCCATAATATATAGTAGCAATTTATTTTCTAATGTATAAGATATCCCTTGATTCTTTGTTTAATTGTGAACTACTTTATGTTTGCTATCAGATAGACTTCAATAATAGCCTATGGTTAATTTTGCTGAAAAATTAAAGACTTACTTTACATTCATTCACAGAGCAAGTAGAAGTTAGTGAAGTCGCTCAATCGTGTCCGGCTCTTTGCGACCCCATGGACTGTAGCCTACCAGGCTCCTTCATCCATGGAATTTTCCAGTCAAGAGTACTGGAGTGGATTGCCATTTCCTTCTCCAGGGGATCTTCCCAACCCAGGAATAGAACCCGGGTCTCCCGCATTGCAGGCAGATGCTTTACCATCTAAGCCACCATCTAAGCCCAGGGAAGTAGAAGTTAAACACTAGCAAATTATAATCCAGCTTATAAGAATTGCTTGGAATTCCAAAATTGTTCCTTATTTTGGCACTGGACCTGGTGGTGGTGGTTTAGTCGCTAAGTTGTGTCCAACTCTTGGAACCCCATGGACAGAGGAGCCTGGCAGGCTACTGTTCATGAGATTCTCCAGGCAAGAATACTAGAGTGGGTTTTTGTTTCCTTTTCCAAGGGATCTTCCCAACCCACGAATCAAACCTGGGTCTTCTGCATTGTAGGCAGATTCTTTACCAACTGAGCTACAAGGAAAGCCCAGGAGACCTAGAGACTGAACCTAGAGACCACATTAATCAATGAAGTCAATGCTTTGTGCTTCAATGTTGAAGTTTCCAGGATCTGTTGAATAAGATTTAACGTCACAGTTTTAGAACTTTTTCAACAGTCTTTTGTCACAAATTACCAACTGGCTCTTCTTTTCCAAATGTAAAGCATTCTAAACCTAGTAATAGTGGTAATACCTTGGATTCATGTCGAAAATTTACAGTTGTCATTGTTTTTGGAAGAAGTGCTAAAAAATTGTAATCTAAATGAAGTACACTTTCTAGGCAACAGTAATTAGCTTATTAATAATTTATAAATAAGCAAAAATATTTATTTCTCTTAAGTGGCCAATGCATGCATTTTCCTCTTTGTAATCAAAATATGTGAAATTCTAATAAAATAACTTGTTATATATAAAGTTGATAAAATCTCTTCCATAACAGCCAAAAAGAAATAAATGAGTGAATATTTGAACTTGAGAGCTAGTATATAAAGAAGGCAAATAAGTGTGTAGGTTATTTGAAATCAGCCACTATCTATCCCATGGACAGAGGAGCCTAGCAGGCTACAGTCCATTGGGGTCACAAAGAGTTGGATATGACTTAGTGACTGAAACAAACAAACAACTATCTTTTTATACTAAAAACAAGACCACCTAGTAATTTTTTAAGTATCTGAATTGGTCATTGAAAATCTCATTTGTCTTTGCCATCATGTGTATATCAAACGTACATATTCCTGTTTATGTTAGTGTATTAATAGTTATCATTACTTAATATGTCCTCATTTTCTTACATGTCACATTGAAGACATGTAATTATGTGTTCTGATTGCTTTAGAATTCTAATGCTGTAACTTTGAAATTCAACTCATAGAATAAGGTATTACCTTTACCTTAACAGGTTCTATGGAGATATGATGGCAAGAAACCAGACACCCTAGGGTCCAATACTCAGCTGTTTAAGTGGATCCCCCAAAACGACCTTCTTGGTAAGACTTGGCAGGAAAAAAATATTGAAAACATGAATAACAGCTGAGCTGAGTAATAGTACTTCAATGGGAAACAAATATATAGAGAATTATTGAAACACTTGAAAAGAAAACTTTACTGCTTTATTTCTATGTACTATGCTAGGGGGAAAATGGGGACAGTTGACAGGGCTTCCCAGTCTGCTCAGTGGTAAAGAATCTTCCTGCCAGTGCAAGAGATGCAGGAGAAGTGGGTTCTATCCATGGGTCCCCAAGATCCTCTGGAGAAGGAAATGGCCACCCATTCAATATTTTTCTCTGTAAAATCCCATGAACAGAGGAGCCTGGTGAGCTTCTGTTCATGGGGTCACAAAGAGTTGGAGAAGATTGAGCGACTGAGTATACACACCCATAACAATTGGCATTTTGCTGTACACGGTCATATCCCTTATGACCAGAATCTTTAGCTGTAATTATTTCTCACTGTAAACTTTTCAATAACTTCTTGGATTGTTGTTCTGTCTCTGAATTCTTTCATCACATCTATCTTTTCCCCTCTGTAGGGGTATGCTGAATGCTACTGAAAATAAGAACTCTCCTTTTATTACCAGTGACTCTTCAATTTCTGTAAGAAAAAAAGTCATAATCATTTTTATGAGATGATAAAACACTCCAAGATAAAAGGTTACTTTTCCTTCCTCTGGTAGCAGTGCCTCTACCATTACCCTTGTCTTTCCCTGACACCATTCCTAATCAGACTAAATGACTCCACTATATCTTTAAGAGAATAATTTCTGACATGCCATCCTCTTTTTCTGCACACGTGTTTTTTTTACCCAGAATGCTCTTTCAAGTTGTTCATCTGCCAATCCTGGATTCATTTGTAAAGTCTAAGTGACTCAGCACTTCTTTCATGAAGCCTTCATTTACCCCTTCAGCAGATGCAGCAGCTACTTCTCTGAGTTCTGAAAGGAATTTAAAAGGATTTTCATATGTGTAATAATCTGTTATTGAAGACACTGTTTCCTTCAGTTACCTTATAATGCACTTTTCTCAATTTATATCTAAGACTTAAAGTTAATAATTTTATTGAAATTCACTCAATCCTAGGTCATCCAAAAACCAAAGCCTTTGTAACTCATGGTGGAAGCAATGGCATTTACGAGGCCATCTACCACGGCATCCCTATGGTGGGCCTTCCTTTGTTTGCTGATCAACCTCATAACATTGTTCACATGACGGCCAAGGGAGCAGCTATCAGATTGGACTTGGAAACAATGTCAACAGAAGATTTGCTCAATGCATTGAAGGAAGTCATTAATAATCCTTCGTGAGTATATTTTTTTCACTAGATACTCTTTCTGGGGAAGTTCTCATATGAAGACTCATTAGTCTTCACATAAACACAATGAGGAGTAAGATTCACTCAATTCAGTCATCAATAACCTATTGTGTCACATTAATATTTTTTCATGGTTTTACGGGAAAGGTTTGTCAGTGGTTTAAAGACAGTGGAGAAATTTTGAAAGATCTAATCATTAGAATAAGAAGAATCAATGAAATGTTAATAGAAGAATTAAGAAGCATTGAGAACGAAGTTAATGTAGGGAAATATAGATGCCCACTTTACTTTCTTTCAGAAAGTGAATTCCAAAAATGTTTAAATCTCTTCTAACAATTTATTTTCAGTAAACAACCTTGACATAATCAATCTGAAATTCCCATTACCTTCAATATTTTCCAAGTTTTCTATGCTAATATTTAGACCCGATCACTGATAAATGGTAAACAGCTAGTACTTTCTGATTAGCCAGTTTCAACTGTGAAAATACTATTTATAAATTTGGGTGTATTCTTGGGCTTTTTGATTGTTACCATTTTTGTCTTGTTTGGAAGAATTATAAAATTTAAACATAATAGACTTGGAAGTGATAAGTTGGGATAGTTCTCTTTTAAAAATTTACACAATTTTTAACTATTATTTTCCATTTAAACCTAGTAGAAAATATTGGTTCTATTTTCAGTGTTGTACAATGCATCCTTGAGCTTATATACTTCTCAATAGCTTTTGCCTCCTACTCTCCCACCCATACATTTCTTTTTTTTTTTATCATTTTTTATTTTTATTTTTTATTTATTTATTTATTTTTATTAGTTGGAGGCTAATTACTTCACAACATTTCAGTGGGTTTTGTCATACATTGATATGAATCAGCCATAGATTTACACGTATTCCCCATCTCGATCCCCCCTCCCACCTCCCTCTCCACCCGATTCCTCTGGGTCTTCCCAGTGCACCAGGCCCGAGCACTTGTCTCATGCATCCCACCTGGGCTGGTGATCTGTTTCACCATAGATAATATACATGCTGTTCTTTCGAAACATCCCACCCTCACCTTCTCCCACAGAGTTCAAAAGTCTGTTCTGTATTTCTGTGTCTCTTTTTCTGTTTTGCATATAGGGTTATCATTACCATCTTTCTAAATTCCATATATATGTGTTAGTATGCTGTAATGTTCTTTATCTTTCTGGCTTACTTAACTCTGTATAATGGGCTCCAGTTTCATCCATTCATTAGGACTGATTCAAATGAATTCTTTTTAATGGCTGAGTAATATTCCATGGTGTATATGTACCACAGCTTCCTTATCCATTCATCTGCTGATGGGCATCTAGGTTGCTTCCATGTCCTGGCTATTATAAACAGTGCTGCGATGAACATTGGGGTGCACGTGTCTCTTTCAGATCTGGTTTCCTCAGTGTGTATGCCCAGAAGTGGGATTGCTGGGTCATATGGCAGTTCTATTTCCAGTTTTTTAAGAAATCTCCACACTGTTCTCCATAGTGGCTGTACTAGTTTGCATTCCCACCAACAGTGTAAGAGGGTTCCCTTTTCTCCACACCCTCTCCAGCATTTATTGCTTGTAGACTTTTGGATAGCAGCCATCCTGACTGGCGTGTAATGGTACCTCATTGTGGTTTTGATTTGCATTTCTCTAATAATGAGTAATGTTGAGCATCTTTTCATGTGTTTGTTAGCCATCTGTATGTCTTCTTTGGAGAAATGTCTGTTTAGTTCTTTGGCCCATTTTTTGATTGGGTCATTTATTTTTCTGGAATTGAGCTGCAGGAGTTGCTTGTATATTTTTGAGATTAATCCTTTGTCTGTTTCTTCATTTGCTATTATTTTCTCCCAATCTGAGGACTGTCTTTTCACCTTACTTATAGTTTCCTTTGTAGTGCAAAAGCTTTTAAGTTTCATTAGGTCCCATTTGTTTATTTTTGCTTTTATTTCCAATATTCTGGGAGGTGGGTCATAGAGGATCTTGCTGTGATTTATGTCGGAGAGTCCACCCATACATTTCTAATGCCCCAAATATGGTAACCAATGAATTGTTCTCTATGTCTGCAAGTCTGTGATAATATTTTGATTCTATCACTGATAAATGGTAAACAATGAAAACATACTAATTTATTCAATTACAGCTATGTAGATACTATTTACAAAGGTAGGTATATTCTGAGTTCCTTTCATTGTCCTTGTTTTTGTCTTATTTGAAGAGGTATTTTGAGATATTACTGTTTAAAAGTCAAATTTATGAAGCCAAAAATATTTGATTTCCAAATCACTTCAGAATATACACGAATTTCAGTAACACAATTAAATTAATATCACAACTGTGATATATATGTTTCCCCTTTATTCATAATGCCTTTATAAAGAAAACATTTTGAGAATTTGTCAGTAATAGTAACACAGTGTGTATCTGTGTTTTATAAGCAGTGTTATGTAAATTTAATCTTAGCACAGCTATTGTCCTAAATGAACAGCAAAGATATTACATTCAGTTCAGTTCAGTCGCTCAGGCATGTCCAATTCTTTGCGACCCCATGAACTGCAGCACGGCAGGCCTCCCTGTTCGTCACCAACTCCCAGAGCCTACCCAAACTCATCGACTGGTTTTATCTCCTTGCAAGTTTGGTCTCCTCAAGTGAGTCTCCTCACTTGAGTCTCCTCAAGTGACTCTCAAGAGTCTTCTCCAATTCAAAAGTATCAATTTTTCAGCGTTCTGCCTTCTTCATGGTTCAACTCTCACATCTGTACATGACTACTGGAAAAACCATACTTTGGCTATATGGGCCTTTGTCAGCAAAGTGATGTCTCTGCTTTTTAATATGCTGTCTATGTTTGCTATAGCTTTCCTTCCAAGGAGCAAGCATCTCTTAATTTCATGGCTGCAGTCACCATCCCCAGTGATTTTGGAGCCTAAGAAAATAATATCTGTTTCCATTTCAACTTTTTTCCTTTCTAATTACCCTGAAGTAATGGGACAGGATGCCACGATCTTAGTTTTCTGAATGTTGATTTTTAAGCTCTAGGTAAGTGACTATACCATTGTGGTTATCCAGGTCATATTAATATTTTTTGTATAGTTCTTCTGTGTATTCTTGCTACCTCTTCTTAATCTCTTCTGCTTCTGTTAGGTCCTTACCATTTCTATCCTTTATTGTACCCATCCTAGCATGAAATGTTCCCTTGATATCTCCAAATTTTTTGTAAAGAGATTTCTAGTCTTTCCCATTCTATTGCTTTCTTCTGATTCTTTGCTTTGTTCACTTAAACGGCCTGGAACTTTGCATTCTCTGGAACACTGCATTCAGTTGGGTATATCTTTCCCTTTCTTCCTTGCCTTTTGCTTTTCTTCTTTTCTCAGCTATTTATAAAGACTTCTCAGACAATCGCATTGCCTTCTTGTATTTTTTCTCTCTTTTTTTTTTTTTTCCCCTTGAGAGTACAGAACTCCATTTTCGGTGCAAAGAATATAATCAGTCTGATTTTTATTCTGACCATTTGGTGATTTCCATATGTAGAGTTGTCTCTTGTGTTGTTGGATAAACGTTTTTGCTATGACCAGTGTGTTCTCTTGACAAAACTCTGTTAGCCTTTGCCCTGCTTCATTTTGCACTCCAAGACCAAACTTGCCCGATACTCCAGGTATCTCTTGACTTCCTACTTAGCATTTCAATTCCCTATCATGAAAAGGACATCTACAATCCCACAGCTTCCAGAAACAGAACCACAATCACAGAAAGCTAACAAAAATGATCACATTCTGCTGTGGTGAAGGGGCTAGTGAACTCAATGAAGCTCTGAGCCATGCTGTGTAAGGCCACCCAAGACAGACAGGTTGTGGCAGAGAGTTATAACAAAAAGTGGTATGCTGGAGAAGAGAATGGCAAACCACTCCAGTATTCTTGCCTGGAGAACTCCATGAACAGAATGAAAAGTCAAACATACTGTTATTTAACACATATTAAGTAACTTCCTTATTGGAGCCTATTCCTATCATATTACAAAACTGTCTCCAGATTACTGCAGTCCTCTCAAAAACACAGCACTCCTCCTGTGTTTTGACAGAAAAGGGAGAGACGTTGCCTCCATTGTTATTGCTTACAGTGTCATCTTGTAACACTTTGTGATTTAGAGTTCTTGAGCTATATCTCTTTATTCTCCCTTCTTTCTTGTCTATTAGTCTATTATCATTTCAACAGTAGAAATGAATGTAATTGCAGTGCCTGGAAGTAAAACGTTGAGCCTTCTCCAGAGTCTTTTAGAACAAGAACCACAACAACAATGCTAGCAAGTATTTACTGCAAGTATACTAGGAATGCCTCCAAGAATCAATACAATATTCTCAAAATATCTTAAAAAAATTATCTCAAAATAATTAGATAGGGTACTATTCCTATCCATTCCATAGAAAAATGAAAAACTGAGGAATAGATTATATCATGAATGGCCCCTCCAATATAAAAATAAAAGTTTTAAAAATAACAAAGCTTTTAAAATTTAATAAACTTAAATCAAATAAAACTGTGGGACAAAAAGAATTTAAAAAGCAGCCAACAAGATAAATGTCAGAATCAGGAATCAAGCACAGACAATCCACTTCAACACTTTGGAATACTACTTCACTAAAGTAAGATCAGCCCTGCCTAGACATGTCTTGGAACCTCATCATAGACTTTTCTGCTATCTCTGGATTATGACAGCATTTTAACACATTTCTATCAGGTCTTTACTAGATAATTCAAACTTTGAACAACAAATCTTGATTTTTGTTGTTGTTGTTTTCTTTCCTTTGAGTACTTAATTCATTCCATTCTTTAGACTACACAAACCCCTCCCATTTTCTTTCTTTCCTTTGTAGCTTGAAATGCTATACATTTAAGAAGTCTTAGCTCTTAAGCTAAGATCTCAAGAATCACTTCACAGGAAAATTACCTATTTTTCTTTAAGTCAGTGATGCATTCTTTGTTTCCATCTGCAAGAAAATTTCACAAATTTTCAATTATAGCTCATTCTATATATTGATGTCTGATTTTCCTTCAGCTACAAAGAGAATGTGATGAGGTTATCAGCCATTCAGCATGATCAGCCTGTAAAGCCCCTGGACCGAGCAGTCTTCTGGATTGAGTTCGTCATGCGCCACAAAGGAGCCAAGCACCTGAGGCCAGCTATCCATGACCTCACCTGGTTCCAGTACCACTCTCTGGACGTGATCGGGTTCCTGCTGGCCTGTGTGGCAACTGCTGCATTTGTCATCACAAAGTGTTGCCTGTTGTGTTACCAGAAGTTTGCTGGCAAAGGAAAGAAAGGGAAAAGAGACTAGCTGTTTCTGAGACCTCAAGCAAGTTTGCCCCGTAGATAGCACTCCTCCAGTTTATTCTAGTAGGAGAAATTATGATAAATTTTCCATCCTCTTGTGACAAAATACAAACTGCACTTTCAAGGGATTTTCTACTTGAGTTAGATATATGGCTTGCCAAGGAAAAACACTGGCAAAAAATTAAATGAAAATAAAACTATAAGCTTATATATTGAAATTTATTACTTTAATTCTAAAGTTGTACTAAAAAGAAGTTAACAAATGTAATTGTTTAACATACCGAGAGTAAAAACAAGGACAATAGCAAGTCTACTCATAGCATCCACATTATTTTGTAGATATTCAGAATTCTTAACTTCATTTTGATGTAGAATTTTTAGTTTCTCCTTGCTATAGAAATTGCTCAATAATTGGAATTCTGTAAAAAGATATATCTTTTAGTTTTATTTGAGAGGCCATTAACAGTTCTTCATTTTACTGCACATCCAGCCTCAGTATCACTTCTTAAAGTTATGGCAAGACATTTGACTTCATCCAGTTTAACTCATTTCCCAGAAGAGTGTTTGTGGAATTAGAAATACAGCAGCTGCTACCTACTTCCTATTATAAAATGGAGATATTTGCAAAAATCTTTAATTTCATGACCTAATTCTCTTTTCTCATTAACTTTTTAGTCACCTATTATTTTCACTCCTTTGATAATGAATGTAAGTTCTCAAGTGTATACTAAGAAAATATATAACCTGTACTACATATAGGGACTATATAAAGGGACTTATTGAATTTTCATTCTCTCCTAATGAACCTGAATATATCTACAGATTGTATTTATATACATATCTAAATCTATATATATTCTTATGAAACTGGACACACCACCACTTAGCTACTTGCAGATATGATGTGATATTCCTTGGGTTTGTTGAACACAGAGTGAGTTAAATACTACTACATTATAATATATTTTGAACTACACTTTAGATCAGTATTTATCATTCTTTTGTCTCTTTCATCAAGGCACTATTGCGTTGTCCCTCCCACAACACTTATACATAAGCAATCCTTTATCATGACAGGAAATAATATAGGAAAAGAAAAAACCATTTTATTTAAACCTAGGTCCACTATGACTGACATAATCAGAAACAATGAGCACAATACAAAAATTACAAATTTTAGGAAAAATCAGTGAATCCAATGAAAGCAATCTGAGAGCACTTATGAAAAATGTGCACCAGAAAAACAGTTTATGATTAAAGTGGTACAGGTGAGGAAACACATTCTTGTCTTATTAATCAAGAGGACCATAATTCACATTATATGATATTCTTTAGCCTAAGGCACAATTGATATTAAAAATAAATTGAAACATTGAGACTTTGGAAATTATAGGAAAATTTACTGTAGAATTTTTGACAGAACCTGTTTAGATAGTTGACACATTGTTTAAGAAAAATAGAATTAATATCCCTTTCCTGGATCACAGTCTTTTTGCCACAAAGGGGCTTGCATAACTAAATGAAGCTATAAGCCATGTCATGTAGGACCACCCAA
Organism: Cervus canadensis; assembly: GCF_019320065.1. Classification (NCBI taxonomy): domain Eukaryota; kingdom Metazoa; phylum Chordata; class Mammalia; order Artiodactyla; family Cervidae; genus Cervus; species Cervus canadensis. The sequence continues at coordinate 21,758,800 of NC_057411.1, read as the reverse complement.
GATGTATGGCTCACGGTGAAGAGTTCTGACAAAATAAGGTCTGCTAGAGGAGGAAATGGCAATCCACTCCAGTATTCTTCCCAAGAGAATTCCATAAACAGTATGAAAAGGCAAAAAGATGTGACACTAGGAGATGAGCCCCACAGGTCAGAAGGTGTCCAATATGCTGCTGGGGAAGAGAAGAGAGCTATTACTAACAGCTGCAGAAAGAATGGATGGCTGGGCCAAAGCAGAAGCAACACTCAATTGTGGATGTTTCTGGTGGTGAAAGTAAAGTCTGATGCTCTAAAGAATAATATTGCAAGGGAACCCGGAAAGTTAGGTCCATGAATCAAGACAAATGGGATATGGTCAAGCTAAAGATAGAAAGACTGAACATCAACATCTTAGGAACTAGTGAGCTAAAATTAATGGGTTTGGTGAATTTAATTCAGATGACCATTATATCTACTTATGTGGGCAAAAACCCCTCCCTAGAAGGAACAAAGTAGCCCTCATAATCAACAAGAGTTCAAAGTGCAGTACTTGGATGCAACCTCAAAAATGAAGAATAATCTCAATTTGCTTCCAAGGCAAACTACTCAACTTCAGATAATCCAAGTCTATGCCCCAAACACTGATGCCAAAGAAGCTGAAGTTGGCTGATTCTATGAAGACCTACAACCAATTCTATAACAAACACCAAAAAGAAATGTCCTTTTTATCATAGGGGATTAGAATGCAAAAGTAGAAACTCAAAAGAGTATTCTGGACTAACATACAAGTTTGAACTTGGAGTACAAAATGAAGCAGGCAAAGGCTAACAAAGTTTTGTCAAGAGAACAAGCTGGTCATAGTAAACACCCCTTTCCAACAACCCAAGAGACGACTCTACACAAGGACATTGCCGGATGGTCAATACTGAAATCAAGTTGATTATGTTCTTTGCAGCCAAAGATGAATAAGCTCTATACAGTCAGCAAAAAGAAGAAGAAATTCAAAAAGGCAAGGTGTTGTCTGAGGAGGCTTTGCAAATAGTTGAGGAAACAAGAGAAGCAAAAGGCAAGGGAGAAAGGGAAAGATAAACCCAACTGAATGCAGAGTGCCAGAGAATAGCAAGGAGAGAAAAGAAGGCCTTCTTAATTGAACAATGCAAAGAAGTAGAGGAAAACAATAGAATGGGAAAGACTAGGGAGCTCTTCAGGAAAATTGAAGATATCAAGGGAACATTTCACACCAGGATGGGCATGATAAAAGACAGAAATGGTAAGGACCTAACAGAAGCAGAAGAGATGAAGAAGTGGCAAGATTACACAGAAGACTATACAGAAAAGGTCACAGACATCTGGGTAACCATGAAGGTGTGGTCTCTCACCTAGAGCTGGACATTCTAGACTGTGAAGTCAAGTGGGCCTTAAAAAGCATTACTGTGAACAAAGCTAGTGGAGGTGATGGAATTCCAGCTGAGCTATTTAAAATTTGAAAAGATGATGCTGTTAAAGTGTTGCACTCAATACATCAGCAAATTTGGAAAACTCAGCAGTGACCACAGTACTGAAAGATGTCAGTTTTCATTCCAATCCCAAAGAAAGACAATGCCAAAGAATGTTCAAACTACTGCACAATTGCACTCATTTCACATGCTAGTAAGGTTATGCTCAAAATCCTTCAAGCTAAGCTTCAGCAGTACATGAACCAGGAACTTCCAGATGTACACCTGGGTTTTGAAGAGGTAGAGAAACCAGAGGTCAAACTGCCAATATTCATTGGATAATAGACAAAGCAAGGGAATTCCAGGAAAAAAAAAACTTTTGCTTCATTGACTATGCAAAAGCCTTTTATTGTGTGAATCACAACACACTGTGGAAAATTATTAAAAAGATGGGAGTAACAGACCACCTTACCTGCCTCCTGAGAAATCTGCATGCAGGTCAAGAAGCAACAGTTAGAACCAGACATGGAACAACTGATTGATTCAAATTTGGTAAAGAAGTGTAACAAAGCTGTATGGTGTCAACCTGCTTATTCAACTTATAAGCAGAGTACAACTTGTGACATACCAGGCTGGATAAATCCCAAGCTGGAATCAAGATTGCTGGGAGAAATATCAATAACCTCAATGATGCAGATGATACTGCTCTAATGGCAGGAAGTGAAGAGGAATTAAAGAATCTTTTGATGAGGGTGAAAGAGGAAAGTAAAAAGTAGCTTGAAACTCAAGTTTAAAAATCCTAAGATCTTGGCATCCAGTCTCATCAGATCATGGCAAATAGAAGGGAAAAAGTGGAAGCAGTGACAGAATTTATTTTCTCTTGGATGGTGACTACAGCCATGAAGTTAAAAGATGCTTGCTCATTGGAAAGAAAGCTATGAGAAACCTACAGTGTATTCAAAAGCAGAACCATCACTTTGCTAACAAAGATCTGTATAGTCAAGGCTATGGTTTCTCCATAGCTATGATGAGAACGCTTGAGACCGTGAGTGTGGTTTGGAAGAGGTGACCACCACCAATGTTGACACTTAGGCATTGTCTCAAATGTCAGCATGATGAGTGTGCCATAGTTCCTCTCCCAGCTGGCCAAGTACTCTGGCCCCACCTACTCCACACGACAAACTTACATTATATCTGGGACAACCACACAAGGGGGGGGATAAAAGCTTAGGCTGCACATGAGCATGCCTACACAGGTGGTGTATAGGACCTCTGTGAGCACACACACCTCACTGACTTCAGTACCTCTGTGAGCACACACACCTCACTGACTTTCCTTTCCATGGTGAAAGGAAAATAACTACTGTGAAAATAGCCTGATCAAGCCTAACTCTCAGGGCTTCTACTCCAGCAAGCAGTGACTAGACCCTGCCTGTGATAGGGTGGCAACAGCTTGGAGCAGAAAGGGAATCCCACCTTACATCCTTCTGGGTTTTAGACACTTAAGCAGCAACAATGCCCCCCCATCAAGGTGATAACAGCCAGCACACACACCCTGACGGAAGATATGATGGGCATCCATTTCTAAATCAGTCTGCCTACCAAAGACGTTGAAAACATGCAGTCTACACAGGGATACTCACACATAAAAACACCCCTTCAAGACCACAATACAGAACTGTTTCTCCTAAATTCAGAGAGACAAAGTTAAGTGAAATGAAAAAGAAGAGGAAACACTCCCATTAAAAGAGCAAGAGAAATCCCTTGATGAAATGATGAAGTGATCAAACAGGCATCACCAGTCTACCAGGTACTGAGCTTTAAAAAGAGGTAATAAAAGTATTAATTAAATTAGTAAAAAGTTATAGAGAAAAACACTGATCACTATAACATGTAGTTAGAAATTATAAAGATAAACCAATGAAAATAAGAATTCAACTTGAGATAAAAAGCAATTTATAAGCAATGAATAGCTAACTAAATGACACAGAAGAAAAAATAAGTCATCCAAGAAATAGAATAGTGCCCATCAACAGATAACTATCTTAAGAAGATGTAAGATATATGTACAAAGAATATTACTCACCCTTAGAAAGTATAAAATATTGCAATTTGCAACAACGTGGATGGAATGGAATATAATCTACAAAAACACTGAATCATTAAGCTATATTCCTGAAACTAAAATGAAATTGTAAATCAACTACACTTCAAGGTAGATAGATAGGTAGAAACAGATAGGTAGATAGAAAATTTTACTCCTGGAACTGACTCTTTTTTGGCTATACTGTGGCTTTGTTGCTATGTGGCCTTTCTTGTAGTTGCAGGGAATGGGGGCTGCTCTCTAGTTGCAATGCACAAGTTTCCCATTGATGTGGCTTTTCTTGTTGGGGAGCACAGGTTCTAGGGCATGAGGGCTGCAGTATTGCTAGGTATGGGCTCAACATTTGTGGTTCCCAGGCCCTAAAGCACAGGCTCAATAGTTGTGGTGCACCAGCTTAATTCATCCCATGACATATGGGATCCTCCTGGACCAAGGATCAAACCTTGTGTCTCCTACATTGCCAGGCAGATTCTTTAGCACTGGGCCACCAGGGAAACCCCCAACCTCCCACATCTTAAATGGCAATGTGACATATTCCATGGACAAACTTTTGTAAGAATAACCACTGAAAATGATACATTAAAACAACTATTTAGTGTCTAGAAAATGCCCTAAAAAGACATACAGCAAATAAAGACACATTTGTTCCCCAAAAATACATTAACAGTAAAATCGCTGAAAGCCTGTGATGTTTAAACCCAAACTTCTCCCTCTCATACTATCCATTAGCAGAAAAATAGATTCCACTCTAAGTAGGTTCAGAAAGAACACCTGGCTCTCACTACCTGCACCTCCCATTTGAGTGTTATGGTATCTTCTTAAAGGATCAAGCCACTTGAATTTCTCTGTCACACACACACCCTAGCTGTGTGCTACAGTAGCTAAGCTTCAGACAGGTATGGCCAACAAAGTTCTCCCTTCTTCGACACAGCCCCAGTCATAGGGCAGTTGTTTGCTCAATTCATTCATAGAATGGAGGCTGTGTGATGGAAAAGGCAAGCTAAAAATAAACCCTACTGTTTACACTTAAAAGAGGGATGTCACAGAGAGAGAAGTGTGCCACAGTCCCTATCCCCAGCTCTGGAAGCCAAGGTGCACAGTTTCATGATAGGGAGACTTAGGACGTAAAGTGAAAGTTGCTCAATCTTGCCTGACTCTTTGTGACCCCATGGCCTGTATAGTCTATGTAATTCTCCAGGCCACAATACTGGAGTGGGTACCCTTTCCCTTCTCCAGAGGATCTTCCCAACCCAGGGGTAGAACTTAGGTCTCCCACATTGCAGACGGATTCTTTATCAGCTGAGCCACAGGTAAGCACAAGAATACTGGAGTGGGTAGGTGTTCCCTTCTCCAGGGGATCTTCCTGACCCAGGAATCGAACTGGGGTCTCCAGCATTGCAGGTGGATTCTTTACTAATTGACGTATCAAGGAAGCCCTAGAACATAAAAGCCATTCTCAAAGCACTCACTTTATTTGAATCAAACTGTGGGAAAGTCAAGCCTAAGATTACTCACAAACTATGAAAGATATGTTGGTAAGCAGTTAAGAGAAATCTGATTGATTCATGGCAGATACAGGCTAAACCACTGGTAAGCAAGTTTATCAGAGAAAACTAGAGAAAGAAACAGCTAAGAAGAGCCTTCCTGAGGTCTAGCAAAAAGACAAAGAGCACAAATAAATAAAATGAGAAACTAAAATAAAGAATATAATAGATCATAGGCTTCTATTGTGATATTCCTACAAACTGGAGAACTTAGAAGAAATGGATAAGTTATTGTAGGCATGAAACCTATTTCAGGCAACTATGTGTAAAGAAGAAAAATATAATGACAACATATTATAATAATAGTCCATCTACTACAGCCTATAAATAAAAGATAGAAATCATATTTTACAAAAGTAACAAATGGAAATTTTGGAGTTGAGAACTACTACATCTGAAATGAAAAATTCACTAGAGGGAGTCAAGAGTAGGTTTGAAGAAGCTGATGAAAAAGCCAGGAAACTTAATGGTATTATACATCAATAAGTTAACATAATCAAATGAACAGAGGGAAAAAAGTATAATGAACAGAAGTTTAGAGAATGGTGATACATAATAAAACACACTAACATACACAAAAGGAGAGAGCCAGAAGAGAAAAGGTGCAGAGCAAAATATTAAAAAAAAAAAAAAAAATGCCTGAAAACATTCCAATTATGATGCAAAATCCCAACTACACATCCCAATTGTCCAACTAATTCCAAGTAGGATAAATATTGGAGAGCCATACACAGACAGTAGTGAAATGTTGAAAGCTAAAGCAGAAAGTCTTGAAGAACTAAAAGAGAAATAATTCCTTCTTACAAATGAATGCCAAGATATTGCTTATTTCTCATAAGAAATAAGGAATGCTCCATGGCAGTGGGATGACCTTTTAAAGTGCTGAAAGTCAAAACTTTCGGCCTAAAATTCATTATCAAGCAAAATTATTTTTGAAATATGAGTGAAAAATATAGTCTTGTGCCCTCTAACTCCCAAAGAAAATTTATTGCTGGGAAATGTGCTCTACAGGAAAAACTGAGAGAAGTCCTATGGCTGAAGAAAGTAAACCCAGACTACAATTCTAATCCCCATGATAGACCAAAAAGCAGTGATAAAGATAAGTAATTTATAAGACAGTAGAAGTGCATGTATCTTTTCCTTTCTTCTCTTAACAAATATAAAAAGTAAGCATGTAAAATATGTATACAATTGCATTTCCAAGCATATGACATATAGCTATTTAGTAATATATTTGAGAGGTGGGAGGAATGCAGCAGTGGAGAAAAGTGAAGTGAAAGTGTTAATCACTCAATCATGTCCAACTCTTTGCAACTCCATGGACAACAGCCTACCAGGCTCCTCTGTCCATGGAATTCTCCAGGCAAGATAGTGGAACAGTGGTACAAGGCCAAGGTGACAGTGTTCCGCAGTGGCTTAGTACTGCAGTAGCGTGCTGTACCTGGGAAGGCACCCACTGAGAATGGTGGCTCAAAGTTCCACTTCTGGCCCCAAAGAAAGTGAGAGAAGATGAGCAATATGTCCACAGTGGTGACCAAAAAAAAAAAAAAAAAAAAAAATGTCCGTTTCATTATAGGGGACTGGAATGCAAAAGTAGGAAGTCAAGAAACACCTGAAATAACAGGCAAATTTTGCCTTGGAGTACAGAATGAAGCAGGGCAAAGGCTAATGGAGTTTTGCCAAGAGAATGCACTGGTCATAGCAGACGCTCTTCCAACAACACAAGAGAAGACTCTACACATGGACTTCACCAGATGGCCAACACCGAAATCAGATTGATTGTATTCTTTGCAGCTAAAGATGGAGAAGCTCTATACAGTCAGCAAAAACAATATCAGGAGCTGACTGTGGCTCAGATCATGAACACCTTATTGCCAAATTCAGACTTAAATTGAAGAAACTAGCGAAAACCACTAAACCATTCAGGTATGACCTAAATTTAATCCCTTACTATTATCCAGTGGAAATGAGAAATAGATTTAAGGGACTAGATCATATAGATAGAGTGCCTGCTGAACTATGGAAGGAGGTTTGTGACGTTGTACAGGAGACGGAGAACAAGACCATTCCCAAGAAAGAGGAATGCAAAAAAGCAAAATGTCTGTCTGAGGAGGACTTACAAATACCTGTGAAAAGAAGACAAGTGAAAAGCAAAGGAGAAAAGGAAAGGTATACCCATTTGAATGCAGAGTTCCAAAGAATAGAAAGGAGAGATAAGAAAGCCTTCCTCAATGATCAGTGCAAAGAAATAGAGAAAAACAATAGAATGGGAAACACTAGAGATCTCTTCAAGAAAATTAGAGATACCAAGGGAACATTTTATACAAAGATGGGCACAGTGAAGGACAGAAATGATATGGACCTAACAGAAGCAGAAGATATTAAGAGGTGGCAAGAATACACAGAAGAACTGTACAAAAAAAAGATCCTTACAACCCAGATAATCACAATGGTGTAATCACTCACCTAGAGCCAGACATGCTGGAATATGAAGTTAAGTGGGCCTTAGGAATCATCACTAAGAACAAAGCTAATGGAGGTGATGGAATTCCAGTTGAGCTATTTCAAATCCTAAAAGATGATGCCATGAAAGTGTTGCACTCAATATGCCAGCAAATTTGGAAAACACAGCAGTGACCACAGGACTGGAAAAGGTCAGTTTGCATTCCAATCCCAAAAAAATGCAATGTCAAAAAATGATCAAACTACCGCACAGTTGCATTCATCTCACATGCTAGCAAAGTAATGCTCATTTGCCAGGCTTCAGCAATATAAGAACTGCAAACTTCCAGATGTTCAAACTGATTTTAGAAAATGGAGAGGAACCAGAGATCAAATTGCCAACATCCGCTGGATCATCAAAAAAGCAAGAAAGTTCCAGAAAAACATCCATTTCTGCCTTATTGACTATGCCAAAGCCTTTGACTGTGCGGATGACAATAAACTATGGAAAATTCTTCAAGAGATAGGAATACCAGACCACCTGACCTGCCTCTTGAGAAATCTGTATGCAGGTCAGGAAGCAACAGTTAGAACTGGACATGGAACAACAGACTGGATCCAAATAGGAAAAGGAGTACATCAAGGCCGTATTTGACCCTGTTTATTTAACTTACATGCAGATTCTTGCCTAGAGAATCCTGTGGACAGAGGAACCTGGTGGGTTGCTGTCCATAGGGTCGCACAGAGTTGGACACGACTGACGTGACTTAGCATGCATGCATGCATTGGAGAAGGAAATGGCAACCCACTCCAGTATTCTTGCCTGGAGAATCCCAGGGACAGAGGAGCCTGGTGGGCTGCTGTCTATGGGGTCGCACAGAGTCAGACAGGACTGAAGTGACTTAGCAGCAGCAGCAGCAGAGTACAACGTGAGAAAGGCTGAGCTGGATGAAGCACAAGCTGGAATCAAGATTGCCGGGAGAAATATCAGTAACCTCAGATATGCAGATGACACTACCCTTATGGCAGAAAGTAAAGAAATAAACAGCCTCTTCATGAAAGTGAAAGAGGAGAGTGGAAAAGTTGGCTTAATACTGAACATTCAGAAAACTAAGGTCATGGCATCCAGTCCCATCACTTTATGGCAAATACATGGGGAAACAGTGGAAACAGTGGCAGACTTTATTTTGGCAGGGCTCCAAAATCACTACTGATGGTGACTGCCCCCATGAAACTAAAAGATGCTTACTCCTTGGAAGAAAAGTTATGACCAACTTAGACAGCATATTAAAAAGCAGAGACAAATGAATTCTTTTTAATGACTGAGTAATATTCCATGGTGTATATCACCGGGAAGACCCAGAGGGATCGGATAGAGAGCGAGGTGGGAGGGGGGATCGGGATGGAGAATACATGTAAATCCATGGCTGATTCATGTTAATGTGTGACAAAAACCACTACAATATTGTAAAGTAATTAGCCTCCAACTAATAAAAAAATAAATGGGGAAAAAATAAGCAGAGATATTATTTTGTCAACAAAGATCTAGATAGTCAAGGCTATGGTTTTTCCAGTAGTTATGTATGGATGTGAGATTTGGACTATAAAGAAAGCTGAGTTCTGAAGAATTGATGCTTTTGAACTGTGGTGTTGGAGAAGACTCTTGATTTTGGAGCCCAAGAAAATATTTTTATATTTTTATTTCACTCTTTCACTTATTTAAAACAAATTTCTGTGAGTTTATATTTATACAAACTCACCCTCCTAGATACTAGGAAAAATAAGACTTTATGCTACCAACTAAAAATATGATTTACCTGTTGCTTGTTTTTTAGTCACTAAGTCTTTTATGGCTTTTGCCGCCCCGTGGACTGTAGCCCACCAGAATTCTCTCTCTATGGGATTTTCCAGGAAAGAATACTAGAATGGAATACCATTTCCTTCTCCAGGGGATCCCCCTGACCTAGGGATCAAACTCACATCTCCAGGTGGATTCTTCAACACTGAATGCCAGAGAAGTTCATACTTACCTAGTTCAGTTCAGTGGCTCAGTCACATCTGACTCTTTGTGACCCCATGGACTGCAGCATGCCAGCCTCCTGTCCATCACCAACCCCTGGAGTTTACTCAAACCCATGTCCATTGATTCAGTGATGCCATCCAACCATCTCATTCTCTGTTGTCCCCTTCTCCTCCTGCCTTCAATCTTTCCCAAATCAGGATCTTTTCCAATGAATCAGTTCTTTGCACCAGGTGGCCAAAGTATTGGAGTTTCAGCTTCAACATCAGCCCTTCCAAAGAATATTCAGGACTGATTTCCTTCAGGATAGACTGGTTTGATCTCCTTGCAGTCCAAGGGACTCTCAAGACTCTTCTCCAACACCATAGTTCAAAAACATCAATGCTTCAGTGCTCAGCTTTCTTTATAATCCAACTCTCACATCCATACATGACTACTGGAGAAACCATAGTTTTGATTACATGGACCTTTGTTGGCAAAATAATGTCTCTCTTTTTTCAATATGCTGTCTAGGTTGGTCATAACTCTCCTTCCAAGAAGCAAACATCTTTTATTCATGGCTGGAGTCACCATCTGTAGTTACTTTGGAGCCCACGAAAATAAAGTCTGTCACTGTTTCCATTATTTCCCCATCTATTTGCCATGACATGATGGGACCCGATGCCATGATCTTAGTTTTTTGAATGTTGAGTTTTAAGCCAACTTATTCATTCTTTTTCACTTCCATCAAGAGGCTCTTTAGTTCTTCTTCACTTTCTTCCTTAAGGGTGGCATCATCTGTGTATCTGAGGTTATTGATATTTCTCCCACAATCTTGATTCTAGCTTGTACTTCATCCAGTCTAACATTTCTCATGATATACTCTGCATATTAATTAAATAAGCAGCATGATAATATACATTGTACTTGATGTACTTCTTTCCCAATTTGTAACCAGTTTATTGTTCCATGTCCAGTTCTAAGTGTTGCTTCTTTACCTGCATACAGATGTCTCAAGAGGCAGGTAAGGTGGTCTGGTATTCCCATCTCTTTAAGAATATTCCACAGTTTGTTGTGATCTACACAGCCAAAGGCTTTGGTGTAATCAATAAAGCAGTAGATATTTTTCTGGAATTCTCTTTGCTTTTTCTTTGATTCAACCAATGTTGGCAACTTGATCTCTGGTTCCTCTGCCTTTTCTAAATCCAGCTTGAACATCTCGAAGTTCTCAGCTCACATACTTGTTAACTTATCTGGCCACAAAGTAGAAACTATAATTATATGGCATGATAGAGGTATGAACCATCATTAAAATGGAAATCATATTATAATATATATACGTATCAGTCATCATGTTATATATCTTAACTTAATCTTAAATGTTAAATATATTTCACCCTTTTCTAAAAGTATATAAATTTGAAACTAAGACTATCCTTGTATGGAGAACTTTAATAAATCTTATTTCCCTTTATATAAATTTTCATACCTTTGCATGTTTTATTGCCATGAGCTTTATATTATTTTCATAAAGATATCAGAGTATGAAATGAATCAGTCTGCATCAGTAATTACTTTGCATAGACAGTATGTACTATAATAATCCCAAATGGATGCATTTTTCACAGCATAGATGAAGCAGCATTGGGTAGCAAGGCAATGTGACAAAGCATTGAAGACAAGTAACTTTAAGTTCTACTACAGGTCACTAGAAATAGAATATAACCTGGATATACCAATTGAGCATTAACAAAGTTCAGTGACATTAATATTAAAACTGATATCAACAGATGAAATTATGCTTTTGAAGAACACTCATCAAAAACAGCCTTTAGGTTAAAGTTTGAAAAAGTGCTTTATTTTCTTTTCTTTGTTAATATATATATATATATATATAGCTATAAACTAGCTATATAGCACATTGTAGGACTAATGCACAGCTTCTAATATAAAACTTGTCTACATATGTGGCTCAGCAATTTCTTTTCTAGGTATGTATCCAAAAGAATTGAAATTAGGATCCCAGTGAGATATTTGCACACCATGTACATAAAAGCTCTATTCACAGGAGCTAAGAGATTGAAGCAACAAAAGTGTCCATCAACAGATAAAGCAATAAACTAAATATCATATACACAAACAATGAAATATTATTCACCTCTAAAGAGAAATTCTGACACATGTCACAACATGAATGAATCTTGTGTTAAGTGAAATAAGCCAGTCAGAAAAAGATAAATACTATACAATTCACCTTATAAGAAATACCCAGTCTAGTCACATTTGTAGAAACATAGAGTAGAATAAGAGGCTTCCAGGGTGGCTCAGACAGTAAAGAATCTTCCTGAAATGAGGGAAACCTGGGTTCAATCCCTGGGTTGGTAAGATCCCCAGAAGGGAATGGATACCCACTCCAGGATTCTTGACTGAAGAATTCCATCCGATTTTCTCTCTTTAGTTGCTTGTAGAAATTCCTTCAGTAATGTTTGCTACACTTCTGCTCTTTCGTGATGGAATAAAATTTTTCACAGGAAATGGAAGAGTTTGTGCAGAGCTCTGGAGAAGATAGTATTGTGGTGCTTTCTTTGGGGTCAATGGTCAGTAACATATCAGAAGAAAGTGCCAATGTGATTGCATCAGCCCTTGCCCAGATTCCACAAAAGGTACACACAGTAACTTAATAGTGGACAACTATTTAATGTCTGTTAAACTCTATAAAAGATCTGAATTTAGACATTTTCTACCAGAAAGGTGAAATATTATGATAGTTACCACTTATCTCAGACATAAACCAAATATAAATGACAGGCTAGTTAGAATTATAAGGAGTGTCTTTGATCCATAATAATTTTAGATTAAGATTATAACAAAAAAGTGATATTTGAAGAAACATAGTGCAAATTTTGGAATTATAATGGTAACATGGACAGGAAAAGAAACCACCATATTCTGCTTTGTCACTTGTTCCTTTTCCTTGAAGGACTTCTTTTTTTTTTTTTTAATTGAAGGACAACTGCTTTACAGAATTTTGTGATTTTCTGTCATACATTAACAAGAATCAGCCTTGTACACCCATGTCCCCTCCCTCCCAGACCTCCCTCCCATCTCCCTCCCCACCACACCCTTCAGCCTGTCGCAGAAACCCTGTTTGAGTTCCCTGAGTCATGCAGCAAATTCCCATTGGCTATGTTTTACACACGGTATTATAAATTTCTATGTTACTCTCTCCATACATTTCCTCTTATTCCTCCTCCAGTCCCCCCATGTCCATAGGTCTGTTCTCTCTGTCTGTTTCTCCATTGTTTCCCTGAAAATAAATTCATCAGTGCCATCTCTCAGATTCCATACATATGTGTCAGTATATATTTATATTTCTCTTTCTGACTTACTTCACTCGTATAATGGACTCTAGTTTCGTCCACCTCATTAGAACAGATTCAAATGTGTTCCTTTTTATGGCTGAGTAGTGTTCCATTGTATATAGGTACCACAGCTTCTTAAATATTCATCTGTTGATGGATATCTAGTTTGCTTCCATGTTCTAGCTATTGTAAATAGTGCTGCAGTGAACATTGGGTTACATGAGTCTTTTTCAGTTTTGATTTCCTCATGGGGTATGCCTAGGAGTGGGATTGCTGGGTCATCTGGTGGTTTTATTCCTAGCTTTCTAAGGAGTCCCCATGCCACCTTGCATAGTGGCTGTATCAGTTTACATTCCCACCAGCAATGCAAGAGTGTTCCCTTTTCTCCACACCCTCTCCAGCATTTATTGTTCATAGACTTTTTGATGATGGCCACTCTGACTGGTGTGAGGTAGTATCTCATTGTAGTTTTGATTTGCATTTGTCTAATAATGAGTGATGTTGAGCATCTTTTCATGTGCTTGTTAGCCATCCGTATGTCTTCTTTGGAGAAATGTCTCTTCAGGTCCCTTTCCCACTTTTTGATTGGGTTGTTTGCTTTTCTGGTATTGAGTTGTATAAGCTGCTTGTATATTTTGGAAATTAATTCTTTATCAGTTGTTTCCCTTGCTATTATTTTCTCCCATTCTGAGGGTTGTCTTTTTACCTTGTTTGCAGTTTCCTTTGCTGGGAAAAAGCTTTTAAGTTTAATTAGGTCCCACTTGCTTATTTTTGCTTTTATTTGCATTACTCTAGGAGGTGGGTCATAGAGGATCTTGCTTTGATTTATGCCATCAAGTGTTCTGCCTATGATCTCCTCTAAGAGTTTAATAGTTTCTGGTCTTACATTTAGGTCTTTAATACATTTTGATTTTTTTTCCCATTTTGATTTTATCTTTGTGTATGTCATTAGGTAGTGATCTAATTTCATTCTTTTGCACGTAGCTGTCCAGTTTGCCCAGCATCACTTATTGAAGAGGCTCTCTTTGCCACATTGTATATTTATGCCTCTTTTATCAAAAATAAGCTACCCATTGGTGCACAGGTTTATCTCTGGGTTCTCTATCTTGTTCCATTGGTTTATATTTCTGTTTTTGTGCCAGTACCATACTGTCTTGATGAATGTAGCTTTGTAGTATAGTCTGAAGTCAGGAAGGTTGATTCCTCCAACTCCATTCTTCTTTCTCAAGACTGCTTTGGCTACTCAGGGTCTTTCAAGTTTCCAATGAATTGTGAAATTTTCTGTTCTATTTCTGTGGAAAAAGCCATTGGTAATTTGGTAGCGATTGCATTGAATCTGTAGATTGCATTTGGTATAATAGTCATTTTCACAACATTGATTCTTCCTACCCAGGAGCATAGAATATCTCTCCATCTGTTTAAGTCATCTTTGATTTCTTTCATCAGTGTCTTATAGTTTCCCATATACAGGTCTTTTGTTTCCATAGGTAGGTTTATACCTGGATATTTTATTCTTTTTGTTTCAATGGTGAATGGGATTGATTCCTTAATTTCTCTTTCTGATTTTTCATTGTTAGTATATAGGAGTGCAATTGATTACTGTGTATTGACCTTGTATCCCACAACTTTTCTGAATTCGCTGATTAGCTCTAGTAATTTTCTGATAGTTTCTTTTGGGTTTTCTATATATAATATCATGTCATTTGCAAACAGTGAGAGCTTTACTTCTTCTTTTCTAATCTGGATTCCTTTTATTTCATTTTCTTCTCTGATTGCCATAGCTTGGACTTCCAAAACTATGTTAAATAATGGTGGTGAGAGTGGACATCCTTGTCTTGTTCCTGATCTTACAGGGAAAGCTTTTAGTTTTCCACCATTGAGAATAATATTTGCTGTGGGTTTTTCATATGTGGCCTTTATTATGTTGAGGTAGGTTCCTTCTATGCCCATTTTTTGAAGTGTTTTTATCATAAATGGATGCTGGATTTGTCAAAGGCTTTTTCTGCATCTATTGAGATGATCATATGGTTTTTATCTTTCAATTTGTTAATATGGTGTATCATGTTGATTGATTTGCATATATCAAAGAATCCTTGAATGCCTGGAATAAACCCGATTTGATCATGGTATATGAGCTTTTTAATGTGTTGTTGGGTTCTGTTTGCTAGAATTTTGTTGAGGATTTTTACACCTCTGTTCATTGGTGATATTGGCCTGCAATTTTCTTTTATCATATTGTCTTTTCCTGGTTTTGGTATTAGGGTGCTTGTGGCCTCTTAGAATGAGTTTGGAAGTGTTCCTTCCTCTGCAAATTTTTGGAAGAGTTTCAGAAAAATAAGCATTAGCTCTTCTCTAAATGTTTGATAGAATTCCCCTGTGAAGCCATCTGGCCCTGGGCTTTTGAGATTTTTGATCACTGTTTCAATTTCAGTGTTTGTAATTGGGTTGTTCATAATTTCTATTTCCTCCTGGTTCAGTCTTGGGAGGCTGATCTTGGCTTAAGTATCTGTCCATTTCCTTTAGGCTGTCCATTTTATTAGCATATAGTTGCTCATAATATTGTCTAATGATCCTGTGTATTTCTGTGTTGTCTGTTGTAACCTCTCCATTTTCATTTCTAAGTTTACTGATTTGATTTTTCTCTCTCTTTTTTCTTGATGAGTCTAGCTAGTGGTTGTCAATTTTGTTTATCTTCTCAAAGAACCAGCTTTTAGTTTTATTAATCTTTGCTATTGTTTCCTTCATTTCTTTTTCATTTATTTTTGCTCTGATTTTCACAGTCTCCTTCCTTCTGCTGACTTTGGGGGGGTTGGTTCTTTTTCCAGCTGCTTTAGAAGTAAAGTTAGGCTGTCTATTCAATGCTTTTCTTGCTTCTTGAGGTGTGATTGTATTGCTATAAACTTCCATTTTAGAACTGCTTTTGCTGAGTCCCATAGGTTTTGGGTCATCATTCATTGCCATTTGTTTCAAGGAATCTTTTTATTTCTTTTCTTATTTCTTCAGTACCCTCTTTGTTATTTAGTAATGTATTTTTTAGTTTCCACAAGTTTGTGGTTTTTGCTGTTTTTTTCTCCTGTAGTTGATATCTAGTCTCATAGCATTGTGGTCAGAAAAGATACTTGATACAATTTCAGCTTTCTTAAACTTACTGAGGCTTGATTTGTGGCCCAAGATGTGGTCTATCCTGGAGAATGTTCTATGTGCACTTGAGAAGAAAGTGTATTTTTCTATATTTGGATGGAAAGTCCTGAAGATATCAATTAGGTCCATTTGGCCTAATGTTTCATTTAAGCTTTGTGTTTCCTTATTGATTCTGTTTTGAGATCTGTCCATTGGTGAAATTGGGGTGTTAAAGTCCCCTACTATTATTGTGTTGCTGTAGATATTTCCTCTTATGCCTGTTAGTGTTTGCCTTGTGTATTGAGGTGCTCCTATGTTGGATGAATAGACAATTACAATTGTTATATCTTCTTCTTGGATTGATCCTTCGATCATTATGTAGTGTCCTTTTTTGTCTCTTATGATATTCTTTATTTTAAAGTCTATTTTGTCTGAAATAAGGATTGCCACTCCAGCTTTCTTTTGGTTTCTATTCACATGGAATATCTATTTCCATCCTTTTACTTTCAGTCTGTATGTGTCTCTAGGTCTGAAGTAGGTCTCCTGTAGGCATCATATATATGGGTCTTGTTTTTGTATCCATTCAGTCAGTCTGCATCTTTTGGTTGGTGCATTTAATCCATTTACATTTAAGGTAATTATTGATACATATGTTCCTATTGGCATTTTCTTGATTGTTTTGGGTTTGTTTTTGTAGGTATTTCCTTTCTCTTGTGTTCATTGGCTATGTAAGTCCCTTTAATATTTGTTGCAAGGTGGGTTTGATGGTGCTGAATTCTCTTAACTTCTGCTTGTCTGTAAAGCTTTTGATTTCTCCATCAATTTTGAATGAGATCTTTGCCGGGTATAGTAATCATGGTTGTAGGTTTTTCTCTTTCAATACTTTAAGTATTTTCTGCTGAAAGATCTGCTGTTAATCACATGGGTTTTTCCCTTGTATGTTACTTGTTATTTTTCCCTTGCTGCTTTTAATATTCTTTCTTTGTGCCTAATCTCTGTTAGCTTGATTAATATGTGTCTCAATGTGTTTCTCCTTGGGTTTAACCTGTAGGGGACACTCTTGGCTTCTTGGACTTGATTGACTATTTCCTTTCCCATGTTGGGGAAGTTTGCAACTATAAGTTCTTAAAAAATTTTCCCAGTGCCTTTCCTTTTTTCTTCTTCCTCTGGGACCCCTATAACTCGAAGGTTGGTGTGTTTAACATTGTCCCAATCGTCTCTGAGGCTTTCCTCAATTCTTTTCTTTCTCTTCCCTTTGTTCTGCTCTTCAGCAATTATTTCCACCATTCTGTCCTCCAGCTCGCTTATCTGTTCCTCACCTCAGTTATTCTGCTCTCAGTTCCTTCTATAGTATTTTTAATTTCAGTAATTGTGTTATTCATCTCTGTTTGCTTATTCTTTACTTCTTCTATGCCCTTGGTGATTGTATTAACTGTGTTAAGTGCTTCTTGAATTTTTCCCATTCTATTTTCAAGTCTTCATTATTCTGAATTCTCTTTCAGGGAGATTAGTTATTTCCTCTCTGTTTATTTGGTCTTGTGAGTTTCTACCTTGCTCTTTCATTTGTGCTGTATTTCTCTGTCTTTTCATCTTTTTTCCTAACTTGCTCCTCTTGAGGTCTTCTTATCCCAGGCTTTAGGGTTCTACTACTTCTTCCTTTTGATTTTTGCCCTTGGAGGGAAATGTTGGTTTGGTGGTTTGTGTTAATCTCTTGTTGAGGGTAAATTGCGCCTGTGTTCTCAATTCAGGGAGCTTCTCTTGTCCCCCTGGAGGCCTGGGGTCTTCTGCTATTGCCTAGAGGTTGCTTTGTAGGAGTTGTTCCATATCTTGATGAGTTTTTGATGTATTTGGGGGGAGGCTGGTGATCTCCCCATCTTACTCCTCCACCATCTTCCATCTCCCTTGAAGGACTTCTGAGGCATGATAACATACAAATGTTCTCAGGAGTTAAATTTTAACAGTAAACATAATCACAGAATAATGTTAAGCAATATTGATAAAAGTCTGTTGTACTTCTTGCAGTGTGTACTTAGCATGTAATTGTGGTTTGTTTTACATTCCCTAAATTTTGGAATAGACCTGTTCAATGTGTTTTCCAGAGAAAGGATGAGCAGTGCTCCCCAAGTTGCCTTCAGTTATCCAACCATGAATCAGTCACCGTGATTTAGAAAAGAGAAACATAAGCCTCCCTGGCTGACTGGGCCCTGCCAAAGTGTGAAACGGAAGATAAAAACAAAAGGGTAATCTGGGGTCCTTCCTTTAGGGTGAATCCTCTGCATTCTGAAGTCTGGCCCTAAATGAACTCTTCTTCTAAACTATCACATTACTCCTCCTGACTGAGGAGGGAGAAGGGACTATAAGAAGCAGTCAAGTATAAGGAAGACTGGAATGGAAAAGATTCAGCTACCTCCTTCTCCATAAAATATAGCAGCAACTTATTTTCTGATATAGAATACCCTGGGGTTTTCAGATATATGTGAACAAACTTTTTAATTTGCCATATGATAAACTTCACCTAATAATCAATGCAAAATTTTGTTGAGACATTAATTTTACATTCATTCACAGAGCGAATAAATGTTCAGTTCAGTTCAGTTCAGTCACTCAGTCATGTCCGACTCTTTGCGACCCCATGAACCGCAGCATGCCAGGCCTCCCTGTCCATCACAAACTCCTGGAGTTTACTCAAACTCATGCCCATTGAGTCGGTGATGCCATCCAGCCATCTCATCCTCTGTCATCCCCTTCTCCTCTTGCTCCCAATCCCTCCCAGCATCAGGGTCTTTTCCAATGAGTCAACTCTTCGCATGAGGTGGCCAAAGTATTAGACTTTCAGCTTCAGCATCAGTCCTTCCAGTGAACACCCAGGACTGATGTCCTTTAGGATGGACTGGTTGGATCTCCTTGCAGTCCAAGGGACTCTCAAGAGTTGTCTCCAACACCACAGTTCAAAAGAATCAATTCTTCAGCGCTCAGCTTTCTTCACAGTCCAACTCTCACATCCATACATGACCACTGGAAAAAGCATAGCCTTGACTAGACGGACCTTTGTTGGCAAAGTAATGTGTCTGCTTTTTTTTTTTTTTTTAATAAACTTTTATTTTTATATTCAAGATAAAGCATATACACAACTGAATATGGAAATAAATAACTAGAAATGCTTTGGAAACTTTTCCATTTCCCCCTCAAACTCATAAGTCTTTTTAACTTCATTTTAAGAAATACGGCAACTATAATACCAAGAGAAAAAAGAACCACAATTTTGTACAGAAACATATAGCCGCCTCTGACTATAAGGTTTAGCTGGAGTTTTAATAAAAACAAAAGAGCACAAGACAAAAAGACTCTTCAACAGATTTACTCAAACAGCTTCGCTCGAGAAGAAAAAGGCACAGATTTAAGGGGATGACAGTGATTATTAAGAATATAGTAAATGGGGGCTCAGCCAAAAAGTGATACTTTATGAACTAAGTCTGGAAAAATGAACAAAATGAACTCTTTCCAATTACCTGCCTTCATTAAAATGAACTTTTAAATTAAATTGTATAAACATATGATATAAAGCTGGTACTTAGGAAGTATCTTTGTATATCTCCTCTATGTACAAATCTTTGTATACAACTTCAATGTTCCTGATACATTTTCTATACACCAAAATGAGCCTGGGCCTCCCAACTGCATGCCCCCAAGTCTCTGTGGGGCTGGTTGGCAGCTGGACAGCCCCAGCAGCACTCCCAGGACAGCTAGAAAGAAGAGGTCCAGTTAAATGTAGTCATCTTCAACGGGCTCTCCGTTGACGTCACAATAGTGGATAAAGATTGCCACTACTCGCTGAAACACACCCTTCTTCATCTGACGCATCTCTGAAATTTCCTCTCCTATTGTTTCCATACAGATGGGAAGTGTTTGTCGCGTTTCTCCCTCCCCCTTCACCAGTACAACAAACGGAGGGCTGGCATAGGTGCTTTGAAGTCAAGTAACCAAGAGGGGAGATTTGCTCTTTGATCCTGGAGATAACACAACAATGGGTCCACGGAAGAAAAGTGTTAAAACATGTCTCATGAATAATGAAATTCCTGAGGAAGCAGTATCTGATGAAACAAAGGACTATATGAATCAACTTTCACATGAAGTGCTTTGCCATATTTTTAGGTACCTCCCCCTGCAGGATATCATGTGTATGGAGTGTCTTTCCCGGAAGCTAAAGGAAGCAGTCACCCTATATCTGAGAGTTGTGAGGGTTGTAGATCTCTGTGCAGGGCGATGGTGGGAATACATGCCAAGTGGCTTCACAGATTCCAGTTTTCTGACACTACTAAAGAAGATGCCAGATGTTGAACAGCTATATGGCCTTCACCCTCGATACCTTGAGAGGCGAAGGGTACGGGGCCATGAGGCTTTTAGCATTCCAGGAGTTCTGGAAGCTTTGCAGGCATGCCCAAACTTAGTGGGTGTGGAAACTTCTCACTTGGAATTAGTAGAATCCATTTGGACATACATGCCACATGTTCATATTTTGGGGAAATTTCGTAACCGTAATGGAGCATTTCCAATTCCTCCTGAAAATAAACTGAAAATTCCTATAGGAGCCAAAATTCAAACTTTACATTTAGTTGGGGTGAATGTTCCTGAAATTCCTTGTATCCCAATGCTAAGGCACCTTTACATGAAGTGGGTAAGACTCACTAAACCACAGCCATTCAAAGATTTTCTTTGCATCAGTTTACGAACTTTTGTCATGAGGAACTGTGCAGGACCCACAAACTCTTTGAAATATGTCCCTTTAGTAACAGGCTTAGCCTCTGCACGCAACTTGGAACATTTAGAAATGGTTCGAGTTCCTTTCCTTGGAGGTCTTATACAGCATGTAGTTGAAGACAGTTGGAGATCAGGTGGTTTTCGAAATTTGCACACTATTGTTTTGGGAGCTTGTAAAAATGCACTTGAAGTAGATCTTGGTTACCTCATCATCACTGCTGCCCGTAGGTTACATGAAGTTCGGATCCAGCCTTCCCTAACCAAAGATGGCGTCTTTTCCGCCCTAAAGATGGCAGAGTTGGAATTCCCCGAGTTTGAAACCCTTCATCTGGGATATGTAGATGAGTTTTTGCTGCAGAGCAGAATGGCTAATGCAGATCTGGTGAAGTATGGTTTGGCTGATGTGGTGGAAAATCCTGGTATTATCACTGATATAGGGATGAAGGCAGTCAATGAAGTTTTCTCCTGTATCAAATATCTGGCAATTTATAATTGCCCCCATCTACATAACCCATACAATTGGATCTCAGACCACTCAAGGTGGACTCGATTGGTTGATATCAACTTAGTGCGTTGCCATGCTTTGAAGCTGGACTCCTTCGGCCAGTTTATTGAATTGTTGCCTAGCTTGGAGTTTATTTCACTGGACCAAATGTTTCGTGAACCGCCCAAAGGCTGTGCTCTGGTTGGTCTGAGTGCAGGCACAGGAATTGGGGTTTCCTCGGCCCTTGTTAGCAATCAGAACTCCAACAATGACAATGATAATAATGCCCAGAATAATGCCAACATCCACGACAACAATCACCATCACCCAGATGACTCAGATGAGGAGAATGACTTCCGGCAAGACTTGCAGCCAGGAGAGCAGCAGTTTGCAGCCGACGGACCCAGTGGTCTTCAGCGTGTAGTAAAACCAACCCCAATTACTGTTCATGACTCAGAGAGTGATGATGAAGAAGACAGTCTAGAACTCCAAGAAGTCTGGATTCCTAAGAATGGTGCCCGGCGTTTCTCTGAACGTGAAGAAAAAACCGGAGAGTCTGTGCAGTCCAGGGAATTATCAGTAAGTGGAAAAGGCAAGACTCCACTTCGAAAGAGGTACTACTCCCATCAGATGGGCCAGTCGAAGCAGTTTCCTCTCGAGGAAAGCAGCTGTGAGAAAGGCTGTCAGGTCACCAGTGAGCAGATCAAAGCCAATATGAAAGCAGCTAGGGATATTCCTGAAAAGGAAAAAAACAAGGATGTTTATCCCAGCTGCAGCAGCACCACCGCCAGCACAGTGGGAAACTCCAGCACTGCTTCTCAAAGCCCCGACTTTGTAAGGACGGTGAACAGCGGCGGCTCTTCCGAGCCTAGCCCTACAGAAGTGGATGTATCCAGGCAGTGTGTCTGCTCCCCCGGTGGGTCAGAGGACTCTGAGGCCATGGAGGAGGGAGATGCAGAGAGTTCTGTCTGCCCCAGATGCTGCTGTCACAGGCCCCAGGAATCCCAAAGGAGAACTAGCAGGTGTTCTGATGAGGAACGTCCTTCAACCAGCCGAGCCTGTGTTGTGAATGGCCCGGATGAAGTTGCCAAAACAAAACCACGTCATGCCATGAAGCGGAAGCGGACAGCGGATAAGTCCACCAGTACCAGTGATCCTGTGATTGAGGATGACCATGTGCAGGTCCTTGTATTAAAATCCAAAAATCTTGTTGGAGTCACTATGACCAACTGTGGAATCACAGATCTAGTGCTGAAAGACTGTCCTAAGATGATGTTCATCCATGCTACAAGATGCAGGGTACTGAAACATTTAAAAGTAGAAAATGCACCAATCGTAAACCGATTTGATTATGCACAGTGCAAGAAACTGAATATGGATCAGGTACTAGACCAGATACTAAGGATGCCTCCTGAGAGAAACCGCATCATATACCTACGCCCCATGCAGCAGGTGGACACACTAACATTGGAGCAGAAGCTATTTAGTGGTCCCTACCCTTATCATATCTGTATTATCCATGAATTCAGTAACCCTCCCAATGTCCGGAACAAGGTGCGCATTCGCAGCTGGATGGACACGATAGCAAACATTAACCAAGAGCTCATTAAGTATGAATTCTTCCCTGAAGCCACACGAAGTGAAGATGACTTAAAGAAGTACCCTAAGTATCCCTGGGGTAGAGAAATCTACACGTTAGAAGGTGTTGTGGACGGAGCGCCGTATTCCATGATTTCAGACTTCCCTTGGTTGAGATCACTACGGGCAGCAGAACCTAACAGCTTTGCCAGATACGATTTTGAGGATGATGAAGAAAGCACCATCTATGCTCCTCGAAGGAAAGGGCAGCTGTCTGCAGACATCTGTATGTGTCTGCTTTTTAGTATGCTATCTAGGTTGGTCATAACTTTCCTTCCAAGGAGTAAGTGTCTTTTAATTTCATGGCTGTAATCACCATCTGCAGTGATTTTGGAGCCCCCCAAAATAAAGTCTGAAACTGTTTTCACTGTTTCCCCATCTATTTCCCATGAAGTGATGGGACCAGATGCCATGATCCTAGCTTTCTGAATGTTGAGCTTTAAGCCACGTTTTTAGTCTCCTCTTTCACTTTCATCAAGAGGCTCTTTAGTTCCTCTTCACTTTCTGCCATAAGGGTGGTGTCATCTGCATATCTGAGGTTATTGATATTTCTCCTGGCACTCTTGAGTCCAGCTTATGCTTCCTCCAGCCCATCGTTTCTCATGATGTACTCTGCATATAAGTTAAATAAGCTGGGTGACAATATACAGCCTTGACATTCTCCTTTTCCTATTTGGAACCAGTCTGTTGTTCCATGTCCAGTTCTAAGTGTTGCTTCCTGACCTGCATATAGGTTTCTCAAGAGGCAGGTCAGGTGGTCTGGTATTTCCATCTCTTTTGGAATTTTCCACAGTTTATTGTGATCCACACAGTCAAAGGCTTTGGCATAGTAAAAAAAAAAAAAAAAACAGAAATAAATGTTTTTCTGGAATTCTCTTGCTTTTTCAATGATCCAGCAGATGTTGGCAATTTGATCTCTGGTTCTTCTGCCTTTCCTAAAACCAGTCTGAACATCTGGAATTTCAGGGTTCACATATTGCTGAAGCCTAGTTTGAAGAATTTGGAACATTACTTTACTAGCATGTGAGATGAGTGCAATTGTGTGGTAGTTTGAGAATTCTTTGGGATTGCCTTTCTTTGGGATTGGAATGAAAACTGACCTTTACCAGTCCTGTGGCCACTGCTGAGTTTTCCAAATTTGCTGGCATATTGAGTTCAGCACTTTCACAGCATCATCTTTCAGGATTTGAAATAGCTCAACTGGAATTCCATCACTTCTACTAGCTTTGTTCATAGTATTACTTCATGCGTATTAAGTAGATTTTTTATTGTAGTCTATTCCTACAGTGTTACAAAAAATGTTTCCTAATTACTACAGTCCTCTCAAAAAACCAGTATACCCTCTGTGTTTTTGACAGAAAAGGGAGAGATCTTACCTCCATTGTTATTGTTATGGCGTCATGTTATAACACTTTGTGATTTAACATTCGTGAGCCATATCTCTTTATTCTTCCTTCTTTCTTTTCTTTTAGTACATCATCATTTCAACAGTGGAAGCAAATGCAACTGCAGTGTCCCAAAGTGAAATGTTGAGCCTTCTCCATCTTCTTTTAGAACAACAACAAGAACAATACTAGCAAACATTTCCTGGGAGTATACTACACACTAGGAATGCCTCTTGGAAAAGGCAATGGCAACCCGCCTCAGTACTCTTGCCTGGAAAATCCCATGGATGGAGGAGCCTGGTAGGCTGCGGTCCATGGGGTCGCACAGAGTCGGACACTACTGACGCGACTTAACAGCAGCAGTGGCAGCAGGAATGCCTCTAAGAAGCAATGCAATATTCTCAAAATAGTCAGATAAAGCACTATTCTTATCAATTTTATACAACAAGGAAAAACTGATAAACAGATCCTACTATGATTAGGCTCTTCAGTATAAAATTAAAATTTTTTAAATAAAATATTTTATATGCAAGACAGAAAAAGAGACACAGATGTATAGAATAGACTTTTGAACTCTATGGGAGATGGCAAGGGTGGGATGATCTGAGAAAACAGCATCGAAACATGTATACTATCAAATGTGAAACAGATCGCCAGTCCAGGTTGAATGCATGAGACAAGTGCTCGGGGCTGGTGTACTGGGATGACCCAGAGGGATGGGATGGGGAAGGGGGTGGGAGGGGGGTTCAGGATGGGGAACACTTGTAAATCCATGGCTGATTCATGTCAATGTATAGCAAAAACCACTACAATATTGTAAAGGAATTAGCCTTCAACTAATCAAAATAAATGTAAAAAAAAAAAAAAAAAAACCTGAAGAATAGAAAGAATAAAAAAGCAGCCAACAGGATAAGTGTCAGAATCAGTAATTAAACCCAGACAATCTACTTCCACATTTTAAACCACTACTTTTTTTTTTTTTTCAGCCACTACTTTATTAAAGTAAAATCAGCCCTGCCTAGATGTGTCTGTGAACCTATTCATAGATAAACCTGCTATCTCTGGATTATAACATGTTTTAAGGCATGTCCACAAGGTCTATTAATTCTTTACTAGATCATTCAAACTTTGAACACACTGATCATGAATTTCTTTTCTTTCCCTTTGGGACAACGCATTTCATTCTTTAGACTACAAAATCTTGTCCCTCTCATTTTCTTTCTTTTATTGGTAGCTGGAAATCCTATGCATTTAAGACATCTTAGCCCATAAGTTAAGATCTCAAGAATCACTTCACAAGAAAATAATTTTTCTTCTGTTCTGTGATGCATTCTTTGTTGCCGTTGCAATAAAATTTCACAAATTTTCTATTGTAGTTCATTCTATAAATTGACGTCTGTTTGATTTTCCTTCAGCTACAAAGAGAATGTGATGAGGTTATCAACCATTTAACACGATCATCCTATGAAACCCTTGAACTGAGCAGTTTTCTGGATCGAATTTGTCATGCGCCACAAAGGAGCCAAGCACTTAAGACCAGCTATCCACGACATCACCTGGTTCCAATACCACTGTCTGGATTTGATTGGGTAGCATGTGTGGCAACTGCTGTCTTTGTCACAAAATATTTTCTGTTTTGTTGCCAGTGCAGGGAAGAAAGAGAAAAGAAAGTAGCTGTTTCTGAGACCTCTAGTAGGTTTGCTCCATAGATAGCACACCTTCATAATATTCCAGTAGGAGAAATTATGATAAGCTTTCCATTTTCTTGTAACAAAATACAAACTTCACTTTCAAGGGATTTTCTACCTGAGTTAGGAAATATGGCATGCCAAGGAAAAACACTGCTGAAAAATTAAATAAAACTAAAAGTATATGGGTATATATTGAAATTTATTACTTCAATTCAAAAGTTATACTAAAAAGAAATTATTGAATGTAATCATTTTTCACAGTTTGCATGTATAAACAAGAACAATAATAAGTCAACTTATGGCATCCATATTAATTTGTAGATATTCAGAACTTTTAACTTCACTTTGATGTAAAATTTTATAGTTTTCTTGCTATAGAAATTGCTCAATAATTGAAATTCTGTCAAAAGATTCCACCCTTAACTTTATTTGTGAAACCACTATCAGTTCTTCACTTTTACTGTGCATCCAACTCCAACATCGCTTCTTACCTAAAGGCGTGGCAAGACATCTGCCTTCATCCAGTGTAGCTCATTATCCAGGGGAATGTTTGTGAAATCAGAAATAGAGCAACTACTACCTGCTTCCTATTATGAAACTGAGGTATTTGCAAAAAATCTTTAATTTCATGATCTAATTCTCTTTTTCTCATCCACCTTGTAGTCATCTATTATTTTTACTCTTATATTCAGCCCTTGATAATGGATGTAAGTTCTCAACTGTACAGTAAGAAAATATATAACCCATACTCTGAAGGGACTTCAGAATTCTCCCTCTCTCCAAATGTCCATAAATATACCTGTATCTATTACATATAAACATCTCTATAGATCTAGCTTTATATATAGATCTTATCTATATCTATATACATATCTAAATCTATATATATCCTTACAAAGTGAAAGTCTTTCAGTCATGTCTGATTCTTTGCAACCCCATGGAATATACAGTCCATGGAATTCTCCCAGAATTCTGGAGTGAGTAACCATTCCGTTCTCCAGGGGATCTTCCCAACCCAGGGATCAAACCCAGGTCTTCCAGAGTCTCCCACATTGCAAGCAGATTCTTTACCAGCTGAGCCACAAGGGAAGCCCACCATACAAAATAGGACACAATATCACTTAGCTACTTGTAGATACGATGTGAAATTCAATTGACTTGTAGAACACATTGAATTAATTACTATTAAATTATAATATATTGTAACTACACTTTAGATCAGCATTTATTATTCATTTGTCTCTTTCCTAAGGAAGCTATTACCTTGTTCTTCCCATAATCCTTTATCATGACAAAATAATACAAACATTATTTTCTTTAAACCTAGGTCCACTATGACTGAGATAATCAGAAAAAATGAACACAATACAAAAATCACATAAATTTTATGGAAAACTGGTGAATCAAATGGAAGCAGTCTGAAGGCTGGTCATGAAAACTGCAAATCAGGAAAGCAGTTTATGATCAGTGTGATCCAGATGAGGAAAACAGTACTTGTCTTTCTGGTCAAGGGGACCACTATCCACATCATATGACATTCTTCAGCCTAAGGCATAATTGATTTAAAAAAATAAATTTAAATGTTGTTACTTAGGGATTATAGGAAAATTTATCATAGAATTTTCCATCAAACCCCTCTAAATAACTGACACATATTTAAAGAAAAATAGAACTAACAGAAAAGTAAGAAAGGAGAACAATATTATGCCATAGTAGAAAACATTGTTAAATCAAGCATAATTTTCCTCAAATCTATATGGCAAAACTTGTAATAGACAAAGGGCTGGTACTCATCGTATAGTAAGAAGGACTACAAATCTTCAATGAAACATTAAGCAGTCCAATATGAAAATAAATGAAGATTATGAACAACAAATTCGCAAAAGTGAAATGGCCAATGATATGTAAAAGGTGACACAGAAAATTTGGGAAATAAAAATTGTCAACAATAATTTTCCTACAAATGATTTGCAGAACAAGTAATCTGGTAGGACTAATTTTGAGGTAGTATAATATGGAAATATCATTTAAATAAAATTTATATACACTTTTTCAAATTAAAATTCTACATCTCATTACCTGTCATGCAGAAAGACTTGTGCATGTTCATAATTATAGTGAATAGTCCCACTAGCACTTAAATGGCTATCAGTTTGTGAACACACTTACATACAACTTAGGTATGGGTTATATAACCATGAAAATAAGCAGTTAGATTATGGGCAATATTGTTAAATACTCTCCATTTCACATTACTAAACAAAGAACAAGTTCCAGAAATTACATAAAATAAGCATGACAGTCTTCTTTGAAAATAAAATGAAATATATATAAATATAAGTAAATTTGTGTACCACAGAGGAAATGATCTTCAGAATACACTGACTTTCCAATGAAGAGAATTCTATACACTTCTTCATTACTTGACCTTTCACAATAACATTTTTAATTGTTAGTTATATGATTTTAAATAACTAGTGAAATAACCATATTGATTCAAGATATTAAGTTCTTAATATCTGAATATATCAAATGTTAAGATTTTCATATCATGTTATCAGTGTATTAATTTCCTTCAGAACACTTGAATTGAGGACTTTCCTGGTGGTACAAGAGGCGTCCCAGGAGGCTCAGTGGTAAAGAATCTGCCTCCCAATGCAAGAGACGGAGTAGATGGAGCTTCCATTCCTGGGTCAGAAAGATCCCCTGGAAGAGGGCATGGCAACCTACTTGAGTATTCTTGCCTGGGAGAGAAAGAATCCCTGGTGAGCTCAGTCCATGGGGTCACAAAGAGTCAGACACGACTGACTAAGCACACACTTGCACTGGTGGTACAGTGGTTAAGTTTCCATGCTTCCACTGGCTTCCACTGGTTCAAGAGGGCACAGGTCCAATCTGTGTCTGAGAACTAAGGTCCCCCATCCTACATGGTACAGCCAAAAGTAAAACTTTAAAATTTTTAAAAAGACACTTAAATTGACTAGAAATCTGGCATATTATCCAATATGTCAAAACAAGGGCTTTTATTTAGGACACCTTATATTTATAATTTCAATAGTTTAAAAAACAAGCTTAATCCACAAATGTCTGCTGATTTTATTGTGGTTACAATTGTCAATATTAAATGAATTTTCCAATAGTTTGGGGACCTCTGCTGGCTTACTTCTATATTATATTTATAATGTTTTTGAGACATGGCTACAAATACTTTGACAGCTCTCCCATCAAGTAATTTCCTGTCTCTTGAATTTTAGTAAGTCTTGCTGCTGTCTCACAAATGTTTCAGCCTAACCTCCAAGTCTCAGTTACAAAATGCAGCACATTCTGTCTCTGCCTCTCTGTCTCTTTCTGCCTATCTATGTCTCTCTCTCTCCATATAGGTATATATCCATCTATCTGTCTATATCTCTATCTCCATTTCTTCTCTCTCTCCCTATTCACCAAGGAGTTCTATAACATACTCAAAGTTTCCATGATAAATGATCATTTGTGAAGACACACATAGATAAGCCTAAGAAGTCGCAGCAGTTCCAGCCCTCCAGCAATTTGAGTCTTTTAAAACATATCACCAGACGTTCACATGATTTCAACCCCAAAGCCACCACAAGACTGTAACTACTAAAAAACCTATTACAAGAATCACCTGGATGAGCCTAACCAATATTCAGAACTATAAGAGAGAAAAATCAAGGAGAAGTTTTATTTTGCACTAATACACAACTAAAACAATAATTATGCTTTTATCATAATATTATAGTTATGATATATCTTAATAATGGGAAATTATCAATGTTCCATTTTGAAAGTAACTGTAACCCAGAAAAGGGAGCCACCATACCATAATAATTAAGAGGTTGCACTCTGAACACAGTGTGGCCTTAAGTCACTGAAAAACTACTACATGAATCACGATACTCATAGCAGCATTATTTACAATAGCCAAAACATGGGATCCACCTAAGTGTCCAAAAACAACAATTGTCTTAAGAAGATGTGGGGTAGATGTACAAACGAATATTAGTCCCCCTTAGAAAGAATAAAATATTGCCATTTGTAGCAATATAGGTGAATCTGGAGAATATTATTCTTAATGAAATATGTCAAACAGAGAAAAATATTATATCACTTATATGTGAAATATAAAAAGCAATACAAATGAATCTACTCACAAAATAGAATTGGATTGACAGACATAAAAAATAAACTTATGCTTACCAAACTGCAGAAGCAGAAGGACAAATTAGGAGTATAGTGTTACAAATATAAACTACTATACATAAAATAGAAAAGCAATGACAACCTACTAGATAGCATAGGAAGTACCCAATATCTTATAATTACCTTAAAAAAAATCTACTTCTGCTTTATTGACTATGCTAAAGCCTTTGATTGTGTGGATCACAACAAACCATGGAAAATAATTAAAGTGATGGGAATACCAGACCACCTTATCTGTCTCCTGAGAAACCTGTGTGCAGACAAAAAGCAAGAGTTAGAACCAGATATGGAACAACTGACTGGTTTCAAATTAGGAAAGGAGTATAACAAGGCTGTATGTTGTCAGCCTGCATATTTAACTTATATGCAGAGTACATCATGTGAACTACCAGTCTAGATAAGTTACAAACTGGAATCAAAATTGCCAGGAGAAATATCAACAACCTCAGATATGCAATGATACCACTTTAATAGCAGAAAGCAAAGAGAAACTAAAGAGCATCTTGATGAAAGTGAACGAGGAGAGTGAAAAAGCTGGCTTAAAACTCAGCATTCAAAAAACTAAGATCATGATACCTGGCTCCATCACTTCATGGCAAGTAGAAGGAGGGACAGTAGAAACAGTGACAGATTTTCTTTTCTTCAGCTCCAAAATCAATACGGTGACTGCAGACATGAAATTAAAAGATGTTTATTTCTTGGAAGAAAAGCTATCACAAACCTAGACTGTGTATTAAAATTGAGACATCACTTTGCCAACAAAGGTTTGTATAATCAAAGCTATGACTTTTCCTATAGTCATGTATGGATGTGAGAGTTGGACCATGCATAAGGAAGGCTGAGCAGCAAAGAGCTGATACTTTAGAATTGTGGTACTGGAGAAGACTCTTGAGTCTTTTGGACAGCAAGGAGATCAAATCAGTCAATTCTAAATGAAATCAACCCTGAATATTCACTGGAAGGGCTAATGCTGAAGCTGAAGCTCCAATACTTTAGCCATTTGATGCCAAGAACTGACTCATTGGAAAAAAAAAAAAAAAAAAACCTGATACTGGGACCTTCCAGGTAACAAAGTGGTGAAGAATCTGCCTGCCAAGGCAGGAGACCCAAGAGACAGCGATTTGATCACTGGGTGCAGAGGATTGCCTGGAGAAGGAAATGGCAACCCACTCCAGTATTCTTGCTTAGAAAATTCTATGGACAGAAGAGCCTGGTGGGCTACAGTCTGAGGGGTTGCAAAGAGTTGGACACAACTGAGTGACTGAGCACACACACACACACACACACACACACACACACACTGATGCTGGAAAAGACTGAGGGCAGGAGAAGGGCACGACAGAGGATGAGATGGTTGGATGGCATCACCGACTTGATGGATGTGAGTTTGAGCAAATTCCAAGAGACACTGAAGGACAGGGAAGCCTAGCGTGCTGCAGTTCACAGGGTTACAAAGATTCGGACACAACTTAGTGACTGGACAACAACAACAATAATGAAATATAACCTACAAAAATCCTGATTTGTTATATTATACATCTAAAACTAATGCATAATTGTAAATCAACTACACTTAAAGATTGACAGATCAATGGATAGATAGATAGAGGATAGATAGATACACTTATGTTATAAACCAAAGGCTTCTAAACCATGGCCTCTGGGCCATATCTTGGCAGCAGCCATCCGTGGTTCTACTGGTGAAGTTAAATGTATACAACACAAATTTTTTTGCCCTTTTAGCCATTATAAATTATATAGTTCAGTTAATAAGTTTACATGATATGCAACTATCATCTCTAGTTAGATGAAGAATATTTTCATCTCCCAAAAGAAACTACATACTCATCAAATAGTTACTTCCCGTTTATTCACTCCTCAGCCCTAACAAATTGCCACCTACCTCCTGCTGCATGTATTAAGGCAGCAGAATGTTGGGAAATTTCAGAACACTTTGCATCTCCCATTTCTCAAATGCCTACATGACATATTCTATGGACAAGCTCTTATATGAAGTAAGAATAACTAGTGGAAATTATGCTTTAAAACAACTAAAGTGTCTAGAAATTCACTTAACAGCATCAAAACAAATAGCCCACTCAAAAAATGGTCAGAAGATCTGAATAGATTCAGAATAGAAATCTGAATTTCTCCAAAGACATACAGATGGCCAATAGACACATGAAAAGATTTTCAACATTGCTAGTTATTAGAGAAATGCAAATCAAAACTACAATGACATATCACCTCACACTCATCACTATCATCAAAAAGAATCAGAAATAACAAATGCTGGTGAGGGTGCAGAAAGAAGGGAACCCTGCTACACTGTTGGTGGGAATGTAAATTGGTACAGCCACTATGGAAAACAGTATGGAGGTTTCTTAAAGAACTAAAAATAAACTTGCCATATGACTCTGCAATCCCACTCCTGGTATATATCCAAAGAAAAACATGATCCAAAAAAAAAATGCATGCACCCCAATGTTCATTGCAGCACTGTTTACAATAGCCAAGACATGGAAGCAACCTAAAAGTCCATCAACAGAGGAATAGATAAAGAAGACATACATATATTCAATGGAATATTATTCAGGCATTAAAAAGAATGATATGATTCCATTTGCAGCAACATTAATGAACCTAGAGAATGCCATACTGAGTGAAGTAAGTGAAACCAAGAAGAAGAAATATCATATGACATCTCTTATATGTGGATTATAAAAAGAAATTATACAAATGAACTTGCAAAATAGAAAGAGACTGACAGAAAATGAACTTATGGTTGCTGAGGGAAGGAGATAGTTAGAGAGTTTGGGAAGGTCATGTACACACTGCTATATACAGAGTGAATATGTGACAAGGACCTATTGGATAGTACATGGAACTCTACTCAATGTTGCAACCTGGATGGGATGGGGATTTAGGGGAGGATGGATACATCTATATGTATGGCTGAGTCCTATAGCTGTTCATCTGAAACTACCACAACATTGTTAATTGGCTATACCCCCAATACAACATAAAAAGTTTAAAGTTTGAAAAAAAAAGGACCAATAACAATAAAATGTACAGAGATTTCCCGAAGACACAATAAATAAACACACATTTATTCCAGAAAAGTATACTAACAGCAAAATCACTGAAAGCCTATGCCATTTAAACCCCAAACTGCTCCCTCTCTCACTGACCATCAGAAAAATAGATTCCACCCTAAGTAGGTTCAGAAAGAACACAGAGCTCTCACTCCCTACAGTTCTTTTGACTGCTATGGTATCTTCTTAGAAGAGTCAAGTCATTTGAATTTCTCACACATACACATCCCAGCTGTATCTTACAGAGGCAAAGTTCCAGACAAGTGTGGTCAGCAAGGTCCTCCCATCTTCCACCCAGCCAGACTCATAGGGCAAAGGTTCTCTTTAGGCAAAACATATTGAGAATACAGAATCCCAAATAGTCATTTCCTCAGCTCATTCATAGAATAGAGATTCCAGGATAAAAGAGGCAGACTAAAAATAGATACTACTGTTTACACCTAAAAGAAGGATGCCACAGAGAGAGAGAGGTGTGCCACTATCCATATCCCCAGTTCTGAAGTCAGTGTTCAGGGAGTTTGACCAGAGGGAGATATAAAACATAAAACACAGAGCTCCAAGCTATTCTCAAGACACTTACTTTATTTGAATCAGATTGTGGGCAGGAAGGTCAAGCCTATGATTGCTCACAAGTTATGAAAGATTTATTGGTAAACAGTTCAGAGGAAGCTAATTGTTTCATGACAGACACAAGCTAAACCACTGGCATGCTAGTTATCAGAGAAAAACAAAGAAAGACACAGCTGAGAATAGTCTTCCTGAGGTCACAACAGACCTCAAACATTGACGTCCAAAAACATCCTTGCAAATGAAAATGAACTTCTGGAAGTCAGATTCTGGAGCAACTTATGCTCCCAAGATATTAACATAACCTATAGCACAATCAGTCAACAGTTGATGAAAGTTAACAGTAAAAAAAAAAAAGGAAACAGTCAAAAGGAATCCCCTACTAAAACTACTGTCAGCCCAGGGAATGTGAATATGCCCAAGACTGCACCCCCCCAAATAGCCCCCAACAGAGGCTTCACACTGTAGGAGAAAGAGACTTCACTAAAATAGTCCATTTAGTTATTGCACAAATAATAGTAATAATTAATGGAACTGGAAAGGACCAGTATCCAGAGTTGCTATACTCATTATCTAAATGTCAGAGCTTAACAAAAATTTCACAGTATATAGAAACAGGGAAATGTGATCTACATGGGGGGAAAAGCAATAGAAACTGCCTCTGAGAGGGACTAATAGTTCTAACAGGTAAAAACTTCATACAAGCTATCACAAATTGTGTTCAATGACCCAAAGGGAATTATCAAAAAGACAAAACAGTCAAATAAAATGAGAAGCTAAATATATATCTATGTATAAATATATATATACACATATATAAACAATCATAAAAGAACATTGTGAATCATTATATTCTAAAAAACTGTAGAACTTAGAAGGAATGGGTAAATTCCTAAAAACATACAATGCGCCTTCTGTAAAACAAGCTTAAAGAAGTAAAGAAAGTTATAAAAACAATGTCCCATTGACACAGTCTACAAGTAAGAGGTAGAAATCATATTTTTCAAAAGTACCAAATGAAAATTTGAGTTGAAAATTAAAATAATTGAAAAAATTCACCAGAGGGAGTCAGTAGTAGATTTGTAGCAGCAGATGAAAAATTCAGCCAACTTAAGATAGAGTAGTATGATAATATAATCAAAAGGACAGAGATAAAAATGAATAGAAAAGTGAACAGAGGGATTGCAAGTTGTGGAATATAATTAAACACACTATTAAACACAATTAAACACACTAACATATGCAAAATAGGGGTGCCATAAGAAAACTGAGTAAAGCAAAATATTCAAAAATATAATGCTGGAAAATATCCTAAATATGATAGCAAATATTAATCTATACAGCCCTGTATTTCAATCAGTTCAAAGTAGGATAAACATAGGAGAGCCATACATAGACACTAGTCAAATATTGAAAGCTAAATACAGAAAATCTTAAAGTGCTAAGAGAAAATAATACATCCATACAAGTGAACTGCAATAAGATATTACTTACATTTCATCAGAAAGGATGGATGCTCTATGGCAGTGGGATGACATATTCAAAGTGCTGAAAGACAGAACTGTCAGTCAAAAATTCTATGTCAACAAAGCTATCTTTCAAAAATGAGGACAAAATACAGATAATCCTTTGGCCCTCATGCCTTCCCCTGCCCCCGACAAAAAATAAAAATAGAAAAGACTTCATTGCTGGGTAAATCCGCCTTACAGGAAAAACTTGAGGAAGTTCTTCAGGCTGAAGATGGTAAAGTGAAGTGAAGTGACGATAAAGTGGCTCAGTCGTGTCTGACTCTTTGCGACCCCGTGAACTGTAGTCTAGCAGCGTGCTCTGTCCATGGGATTCTCCAGGCAAGAATACTGGAGTGGGTTGCCATTTTCTCCAGAGGATCTTCCCGACCCAGGGGTCAAACCTGGATCTCCCACATTGCAGGCAGATGCTTTACCCTCTGAGCCACTAGGGAAGCCCTGGTAAAAGGCGATAAAACCAGTCTGCAATTCTAATCCACATGATAAACCAAAGAGCACTGGTAAAGATAAGAAATTTTGTAAGACAGTACAAGCACATATTTCTTCTCTTTCTTCTCTTAACAAATACAAAAAAGCAAGCATGTAAATCATGTGCATAGTTGTATTGTTAGACATATGATGTATAGTTAATATATTTGTCAAAAGCAAGATAAAGTAGGTGGTGATAACAAGCTGTATTAAAGAAAAGAATGATGCTACATGATAACATGAATACATGGAAACAAACATAGAAAATAAGAATAGGTAACTAAAAAGGTTATCATAACCACTGAAATAATATCTACTTATTCTCATTTTACCTCATTTTGCCTTAAAAAAGGGTAAAATTATGTAAATTCTAGTATACAGTACATACACTAGTATATAATTACATGTATGAATATAGCATGTATAACAATGACAGCACAAAAGTTTCCAGTAGAATAGAGCTTTTAGGAGCATTTTTTTCAGTATTGAAAAGGAATTAAGTTAGTATAAAACTAATAAAAATTCTGATAGTTTATCGTGTATATATAATAAACCATAGAACAATACAAAAATAATTTAAAATCATTAAATGAATTGAGATGTTGTGCTAGTAAGTATTCATTTGATGCAAAAGAAAGACATAAAAAAAAAGAACCTGAGCAAATAAAATGACTTGCAGATAAAAGTAAAATGACAGATATAAACCCAACAGTAACAATATTAACACAAAATGTAAATAAATTAAAAATTCAATCAAAAGACATGTATTAAAGATTGTAATGTAAATATTCAACTATGTTACTTAAAGATGCAGTATAAATTCAAAGATACAAATAGGTGGAAATAAAAGAATATAGTAGGATATATATCATATGAACAGCAACCATTAAAAAAATCTGGAATGACTATATTAATATCAGCCACATAAACTTAAAAATGTTACAATAGATGAAAAGACATATTTTATTATAAAAGTGAGAATCTATCAGTGTGAATATATATCAGTTATAAAGACACACATACCTAACACCAAGACCAAAACACATGAAGCAAAAGCAGGTGAAAATTAAAGGAGAAACAATTCAACATTAATACTGGAACATTTTACTCACTTACATTTAATAATAGATAGAAAACTAGGCAGAAGATCAACAAAGGAAACAAGAATTCCATAACACTATAAACTAATTAGATTTTAAGAGACATCTATAGAATACCCCATTGTAAAAAGAATAAAATATGCAACCTACTCAAGTGCGCATAAATATTTCCCAAGATACACTACCACTAGTGAATTTTTTAAGTCTCAATAAATTTTAGAAACTCAAATTATGAGATGAATGGCCTCTGGCCACAATGCAATAACAATTAAAAATTTACAAATAAATTGAGAAATTCACAAATACATGGAAATTCGTTCAGTTCAGTTCAGTCGCTCAGTCATGACTGACTCTTTGCGACCCCATGAATCGCAGCATGCCAGGCCTCCCTGTCCATCACCAACTCCCGGAGTTTACCCAAATTCATGTGCATCAAGTCGGTGATGCCATCCAGCCATCTCATCCTCTGTCGTCCCCTTCTCCTCCTGCCCCCAATCCCTCCCAGCATCAGGGTCTTTTCCAATGAGTCAACTCTTAGCATGAGGTGGCCAAAGTATTGGAGTTTCAGCCTCAGCATCAGTCCTTCCAATGAACACCCAGGACTGATCTCCTTTAGAATTATTCGAAAAAAGCATCACAGATGAAAGCAAAAGAAAAATTAGAAAATAATTTAAGAAAGAAAATGAAAAACAAAAATTATGAGAATACACTGTTAAGAGGGTTGTTTAAAACCTAAACATCTACATTAAAAAATAAATATTTCAAATCAATAACTGTCGAGACTGGCTTGACAAGCAGGGTTTCTGAAAGAGCAATACTGTGAGAGAATGAGAAACGAGACAGGAGAATTCAGAGAAAAGCGAGGATCAGGGGACCAACCCCACTCCAAGGTGAAGGTGCCGAAACTGAATCCAAGCCAGCTTTATTATACTTTCAGCCGTGAATGAAAGAATATGCAGGGAGTTAAACTATAACTCACGTGGCCTTCAGGGCCAAAGAATAAAATGATCATTAACCATTTAGTAATTAGGAAACAGTAATCGATAACAAATCAGTAAGTAAGACTAATAATATTCTTATCTATAGATTTTCCACCAGATACGTAAAACATGTGACTCTGAAATGCCAGTTGAGAAACAGTCTGTGGTCGGTTTTCTGACCCCAGGATCATATCTTGTTTTCAAGATTATGAACTATTCCCTCTGGACTTGTTCCAAGGGTCTCATACCTTAGAGCATCCAGTTCATCAATAATTATAAATTTCTTTTGTGGCCCTTGCCGGGGTCTGCTTTTCTTTTATTCTTCCTGTCTCTTACAAATAGCCTAAATTTATGCCTTAAGAAATCAGAGTATGAGAAAGACAGGTTCCAGTTCAAGATGGTGTTTAGGAGCCTAAATTGCCAGTCTAACCCAGAAAAATTCACACTCTTTTGCAGGAATGTTTTTTGAAGTTGATGTTATATCAAAGAATAAATTATGCCAAAGAGTATTCTGCTTATGTTTTCCTTTAAGATTTTCCTCTAAGTGTCCAGTCTTACATTTAGATCTTTAATTCATTTTGAGTTTATTTTTGTGTATGGTGAGAGAGTGTTCTAATTTCATTTTTTTTCATGTATAGCTGTCCAGTTTTCCCAGCACCACTTATTGAAGAGACTGTCTTTTCTCCACTGTATATTCTTGCCTCCTTTGTCATAGGTTAGATGAACATAGAGTTCATGAGTATTTCTTGACTTTCTAGGACACAGTTCAAAGAGGTTTTTTTTCATTCTTTTCTCTTTGTGTGTGCCTAGTTGTTCAGTTGTGTCTGACTCTTTGCAACCCCATGGACTGTAGCATCCCAGGCTCTTCTGTCCATGGGAATTCTCCAGGCAAGACTGGAGTGGATTGCCATGCCCTCCTCCAGGAGATCTTCCTGAGCCAGGAATCGAACTGAGGTCTCCTGCATTGCAGGCAGCTTCTTTACCAGCTAAGCTACCAGGGAAGCCCTTTTCTTTCTGTCAACTGGATAATACCAAGACATCTGTTTTCAAGTCTGAAGATTCTTTCTTGTGCTTGATTGAGCCTATTGTTGAATTTCAATATCAATTGCATTTTTAATTTCATTCGTTTATTTTTTAGTTACAGAATTTCTGTTTAGTTGCTTTTATAATTTCTTTTTTGCTTATCAACTATTTGTTTTGCTCAGGTGTTGTTTTTCCTGATACTATTGAATTATGTATGTCCCCTTTAATCTCACTGAACTTTCTAAAAATAATTATTTTGAATTACTTCCTGGCAACTCATAGATTTTCATTTTTGGGGGGTCAGTTACTAAAAAATTGTTGTGTTCCTTTGGTGACACAGTAATTGTCTCACAGTGCCCAGAGGGAACTGTCACATTTCTAGCCTTTTGGGGCTCATTTTATTGGCAAAAGTCTCTCAGCTGAAGTTGGCTGTGAGAAAAATGAATGAATAAGTTGTCATATCTTTGTTCCTGGGAGTACATGGCTGCATAATCTCTGTGTGGCTATCAGCATCTGTGAGGACTGCATGGGTCTTCAGTGCCCAAGGCCAGAGAGCTAGTTCTTGATGGTTGCAGCAGTAACTAGAGCTATTGGGGTCCTTGGCAGTGAAGTCTGCTGGCGTCCTCCTGCTGGGGATCTCCAGCGTGGTCCATGACACGTAGTCACAACTGAGGGGATTCTTCTTGGCACCAGGCACAGTGCAGTGGGACTGAGAGGGGCAGTGAAGCAAAGTTCCTGAAATTATGTTCCTGTGTAACTACTACACTGCCTTGGCCCTGACGTGCCAGAGTACATGCTGGAGCAGTGGTGTCAGAGTCTAAGGTACAAGCACGTGCAGATTTGTGACAGAACTTAGGTCTGTGGCTGGTTTGCTTCAGTGACTTGCAAGGGGAAGGGGTGCGTGCAACAGCGGTAAAGAGCCTGAGGTGACAGAGCACAGTAGTGGCTTAGGCCCAAGGAACTGAACGTTATAGCAGCCCAGGCTGAGGACGGTGCATCAGAATTCCAACACTTACCCCAGGGGAAGTCTCAGAGCAGCATGATCCAGTGATGTTAAAAGTTGTTAAAAGTTAAAGGCATGTTAAAGTCAATGTCAGGACCCAGGGGGCTGTGGTACAGAAAAGCAGTGGGGTGGCCCCGGTAACAGTCGGTCAAGCCCTGACTTAGAACCCAACAAGGGGATTTAGAACAGCCTGGGTAATGGCCAAAGACATGACCACAAGCACAAGATGAGGTCTACAGCTGTAGCAGCATGGCCCCAGTTATGTGGTGGTGGTTTAGTCACCCTGTTGTGTCCGACTCTTGTGACCCCATGGATTATAGCCCACCAGGCTCCTCTGTCCATGGGATTTCCCAGGCAAGAATAGTGGAGAAGTTTGCCATGTCCCTCTCCAGGGGATCTTCCCAACCCAGAGATCGATCCTGTCTCCCACTTTGCAGATGGATTCTTTACCAACTGAGCTGCCAGGGAAGCCCAACCCCAGTTACAGCAGGAAAAGAACTGACTTGGAACCTGGGGGCAGGGTGCAGTTCAGCAGCTCCTCTCACATAGACCACAAGGCTTGTGGCATCCCAATCAGAGAAGGCCAGGCACAGGATTGACAGGGCCCCAAGGGTCAGGTCCCACCACAGGGACCGTTCCAGTCTCAGGAAAGACACAACAGCAGACTTGGCAGCTCTGTGGCTGGAATCAGAGTTGGTGAAGACTGTGGAAGTCCTCAGTAACAAAGGCTGTAAACACCTATGATAGTGAGGCTTGCTGGTCTTTTCTGGCCCTATTCTTCCCCATGGAGGGAACTTACTCTGACAGAATCTCTGCTGATGCCAAGCTGTTCTGAACTCTGTGTCCTCAATCGCTCAGTCATGTACAATTTGGTGCGACCCCACAGACTATAGCCTACAAGGCTCCTCTGCCCATGAACTTTTCCAGTCAAAAATACTAGAGTGGTTTGCCATTTTCTACTCCAGGGGATCTTCCCAAACAGGGATCGAACCCTCGTCTCTTGGTTCCCCTGTGTTGGCAGGTGGGTTCTTTATACCACTGAGCCACTTGAAAATAAAAGTAGCTCAGTCATGTCCAACTATTTATGACCTCATGTACTATACAGTCCCTGAAATTCTCCAGGCTAGAATACCTTATTCTGGCCATTCCCTTCTCCAGGGATCTTCCCAACTCAGGGATTGAACCCAGGTCTTCCACACTGCAGGTGGATTCTTTACTGAACAATGTAGGAAGTCCCAAATACACTTGATCTTAGCCAAAAGACCCAGAATCTCTGAACTGGAGGATGGGGTAATGCAAGTAAAATCAGTCCCATGCTTTCTATATGACCATTCTCAGTTTTCAATAATGCCTGGTTTCTGTTGCTTCTTCATTATAGTCCAGAGCTTTCCCAACATATGATTCACTGGTTTGTAGTTGTTTATTGATAGTTTTTGCTATTTCTCTGTGGGAGATTCAAGTGTTGAAATCTTCAAATTGTCTATCTTGCTGTGTGTGTGCATGCTAAGTTGCTTCAGTCACGTTTGACTCTTTGCAACCCTACGGACCATAACCCATCTATCTTATTGATGTCACCTTAACTCTAACTCTGCTTGAAGGAGACTGCAGACATTCACCTGCTACAGTTTTCAGGCTAGTCTTGTCTCTTACATAACATAGTGGATTTGCATGTGTAAACTCATCAACTCTTAGATCAGTGACAGCGCTGACAATACTGAACGCACTGTATAACCTAGAAGTGTTTTACTCTTTGCCCTCTCACTTGCTTTCCACTTCTGCTGATAATTAATATAATGTCCTTATTTGAGTTGTATTATATTATAAATATATAAAGTCCCATATTATAAACCAGGAGTTATAATTTAACTTCTTGATTGATTTCTCCTTTTATATATGCATGAGCAGTGGTGAATGGATGCAGTAATATTTACAGGAGCAAAATGTCTATGAAGTGGCTCTCATTTCTGGTACTGCTACAGATGACTTGCTACTTTAGCTCTAGAAGTTGTGGAAAGGTGCTGGTGTGGCCAATGGAATACAATCATTGAATGAATATGAAAACAGTTCTGGATGAACTTGTCAGGAGCGGTCATGAGGTGACTGT
The DNA here is from genome assembly GCF_019320065.1 of Cervus canadensis. Lineage (NCBI taxonomy): Eukaryota > Metazoa > Chordata > Mammalia > Artiodactyla > Cervidae > Cervus > Cervus canadensis. Next base: position 21,716,778 of record NC_057411.1, on the reverse strand, counting down.
TCTGACACCTCCAAATTCCATTCTTGTTAATCTCAATGAAACATCTCCTATTAAATATGAGACTTTTCCTTTAGCTAGAGAAGCCTGGCAGGTTGCAGTCCATGGGTCCCAAAGAGTCAGACATGACTGAGTAACAGCACAGTACACAGCACATTGTAAGAATTTTATCAAGCATTTGGTCAGCACGTGGACATATCTGGCAAAAGATTTGTTTTGGACACATTTTTCATTAGTAAGAAGTTTATACTGGGAATTTTTTGATGTTTTTAAGGATCTCTGTAAAGATGTTGTTTCTAACAAGTGACTTATGACAAAACACAGGAATCAGGTTTGATGTTGTTCTTGCAGATGCCGTTGGATCCTGTGGTGAGCTGCTCACTGAGATACCTAAAGTACCTTTATTTGTACAATCCCTGCTTCTTGCCTGGTGATTCAACTGAAAAGATTAGTGGAAAACTTCCATTCTTACCATCCCATGTACCTGTTATGTTGTTTGAATTAAGTGATCATATGACATTCATGGAGAGGGTCAAAAATATAGGTACTTTATTTTGATTTTTGGTTCCAAATGTCTAATGAGAACACATGGAGTAAGTCTTACAGTGAAATACTAGGTAAGTCATGTTTTTAGTTGGCAGCATGAAATCTTATTTTTTCTAGTTCGTTTGAAGGTGAATTCACATAAAGTCACATGAATTTGTCTCCTCTAAGTGAAATGAGGAAATGAAAATATAAAATGATTCAGCAAACTCATAAATATTATGGAAACTTTTATGGAATACTGCAAATAGAACTCTGTGTTCCATTTCTAGCATAGAACACTCCAGGAATTCATAAACCACAATTTTAAGGATTAAGACTTCTCCAAAAGATTATATATCTACCTTACTAAACTTCCTTTTTTAATTTAGAAAGCATCACTAGAAACATCATAAAATTTTTGATTAATGAAGACATGTATATTGAAGAGTTACACACATATTTGTAGCAATAGTATCCAGGTAGCTTAGAAACTGTTCCAACTTGTGTAGCTCAGTTTTCCTATTATATTACACTATATTATATATTATGGGCTCCCAAGATGGTACTAGTGGTAAAGAACCTTAATGAAGGAGACTTAAGAGACATGGATTCAATCCCTAGGTCAGGAAGATCCCCTGGAGGAGGGCATGACAGGGTTCAGCAAACTCATTAATATTACATAAAAATTTATGGAATACTAAAAGTAGAACCCTGTGTTCCATTACTAGTATAGAGCATTCCAGGAAGTCATAAACCACAATTTGAAGGATTAAGACTTCTCCAAGCAATTATATATCTGCCTTACTAAACTTCAGCATCTACCTTACTAATACTCCAATATTCTTGTCTAGAGAATCCCATGGACAGAGGAGCCTAGAGAACTACTAGGTCCACAAGCTCACAGAGAGTCAGACATGACAGAAGTGATTTAGCATGCATGCATGCATATTGCATTTTATACATGCACATACGTATTTGCTTTATCAAAAAACAGACACTTTGAAACATCTTTGGCCAAAACATTCCAAGGCTTTTTCCAAAAATTACCTAATATATGCATGTGACAAGATAGTCACTTCATCAAAGATTTGTTTTTATTTTTCCTTTCAGAAAGACCCAGTACAACATTTGAGATAATGGGGAAAGCTGAAATATGACTCATCATGACATCTATTGGAATTTAGAATTTCCTCTCTCAGTGCTACCAAATTTCAAATTTATTGGAGGCCTCCTCTGCAAACCTGCCAAATCTCTTCCTTTCTGGATTTATTTCTCCACTGATCTCCAGTAGCATATTGGGCACCTACAAACCTGTGGAGTTCGTCTTTCAGTGTCCTATCTTTTTGCCTTTTCATACTGTTCATGGGGTTCTCAAGGCAGGAATACTGAAGTGGTTTTCCATTCCCTTCTCCAGTGGACCATATTTTGTCAGAACTCTCCACCATGATTCATCCATCTTGGGTGGCCCTACACAGCATGGCTCATAGTTTCATTGAGTTAGATAAGTAATAAAGTATTACTTAGCTTTCAGAAGAAAATTCTGACACATGACACAATAGTGATGAATTTTACTCTAAGTGAAATAAGCTAGTCCAGAAAGACAAGTACTATAAAAGTCCAAAGTATCCAGTCTAGTTAAATTTGTAGAAACATAAAACAGAGTGATGGCTGCCAGAGGCTGAGGAAAGAGGAAAATGTAGTTTCTTAATGATATAGTCTTCCATTTTTGCCAGATGAAAAAGTTCTGGTGATTGGTTGCACTATATGAATACACTTAACACTACTGAAACATACCTTTAGGAATGATTAAGATGGCAACATCTTTTAAAAAGCTACTATTCTAATAATTCCAGAATATATCCGATGTTCTCTCTTTAGGTGTTTGGGGCAACTTTTCAATATGTTAGCTATGCTGTCGCTCCTTTGTGATGAGGTGTCTTGCTGATCTTGTTTGTGACGCCAGTTTTCTCGCCATTCACAGTGTTCACAGTGTTCGCTGAACCCAGGGTAGGCAAGGCACAAGCTAAGAGGCTGGTAGGAGGCTCAAGGAGCCACAGGAACTGCAGACAAGGTTATTCTCTCCTGACTGGCATGGCAGCCATGAAACAGCTTCTCTCCTGGTTGATGCAGCATCTGTACCAGCAGCCATAACATAACCATAACCTAGCCATAACATAACCTCATGTGACATAACCATGGGTCACGCCATTGTAGCCCCAGTGCAGCAGCAGCCAGGGTGAAGCTCCTACAGGTCTACTGCACAAAGCAGCCCGTGACCGGAAGTACCTCGGGATGTGCATGCGCAGTGCTACATCTGTTACAGCTCCCATCTGTTACATAACCGTGCAAACTCATTGTTTACAGAACATGGGTGAGAGGGCCTGAGACCATGGGGCGAGAGAGCCTGACTAGGGTCAGCTTGTTAATTTCCCCACAGGAAGCAAATTTTTTTTCCACAGGAAGTGAAAGAGTTTACCCAGAGCTCTGGAGAAAAAGATATTGTGGTGTTTTCTTTGGAGCCAATGGTTATTAACAGAAGAAAGGGCCAATATGATTGCATCAGCTCTTGCCCAGGTTCCACAAAAGGTAGGTAAAGTAATTTAAGAGTGGAAAAATATTTAATGAGTCACTTATATAATATAAAAGATGTGATTACAGACAATTTCCGCAACAAAGGTCAACTACTATGATAGCTCCAACTTATCTCAGATATTTATACAAACCATAATATATATGACAAGGTCTACAGTGGTGTAATCACTCACCTAGGGCCAGATCCTGGAATGTGAAGTCAAGTGGGCCTTAGAAAGCATCACTATGAACAAAGCTAGTGGAGGTGATGGAATTCCAGTTGAGCTACTTCAAATCCTGAAAGATGATTCTGTGAAAGTGCTGCACTCAATATGCCAGCAAATTTGGAAAACTCAGCAGTGGCCAAGGGACTGGAAAAGGTCAGTTTTCATTCCAGTAACAAAGAAAGGCAATCCAAAGAATGTTCAAACTACTGTACAATTGCACTCATCTCACACGGTAATAAAGTAATACTCAAAATTATCCAGGCCAGACTTCAGCAATACATGAACCATGAACTTCCAGATGTTCAAGCTGGTTTTAGGAAATGCAGAGGAAACAGAGATCAAATTGCCACATCCCCTGGATCATCAAAAAAGCAACAGAGTTCCAGAAAAACATTTATTTCTGCTTTATTGACTATGCCAAAGCCTTTGACTGTGTGGATCACAATAAACTGTGGAAAATTCTGAAAGAGATGGGAATACCAGACCACCTGACCTGCCTCTTGAGAAACCTATGTGCAGGTCAGGAAGCAACACTTAGAACTGGACATGGAACAACAGACTGGTTCCAAATAGGAAAAGGAGGATGTCAAGGCTGTATATTGTCACCCAGCTTATTTAACTTATATGCAGAGTACATCATGAGAAACTCTGGGCTGGAGAAAGTACAAGCTGGAATCAAGAATTCCAGGAGAAATATCAATAACCTCAGATATGCAGATGACACCACCCTTATGGCAGAAAGTGAAGAGGAACAAAAAGCCTCTTGATGAAAGTGAAAGAGGAGACTGAAACACGTGGCTTAAAGCTCAACATTCAGAAAACTAAGATCATGGCATCTGGTCCCATCACTTCATGGGAAATAGATGGGGAAACAGTGGAAACAGTTTCAGACTTTATTTTGGGGGCTCCAAAATCACTGCAAATGGTGATTACAGCCATGAAGTTAAAAGACACTTACTCCTTGGAAGGAAAGTTATGACCAACCTAGATAGCATATTACAAAGCAGAGATGTTAACTTTGCCAACAAAGGTCCATCTAGTCAAGGCTATGGTTTTTCCAGTGGTCATGTATGGATGTGAGAGTTGGACTATAAAGAAAGTTGAGCACCTAAGAATTGATGCTTTTGAACTGGGGTGTTGGAGAAGACTCTTGAGAGTCCCTTGGACTGCAAGGAGATCCAACCAGTCCATCCTAAAGCAGACCAGTCCTGGGTGTTCATTGGAAGGACTAATGCTGAAAATCCAATACTTTGGCCACCTCATGGGAAGAGCTGACTCATTGGAAAAAACCCTGATGCTGGGAGGGATTGGGGGCAGGAGGAGAAGGGGACTACAGAGGATGAGATGGCTGGATGGCATCACCGAATTGATGCACATGATTTTGGGTGATCTCCGGGGATTGGTGATGGACAGGGAGGCCTGGCGTGCTGCGATTCATGAGGTTGCAAAGAATCGGACATGACTGAGCGACTGAACTACTGACTGACAGTAGTTTAGAGTATCTTTTATAAACAATACTTTGGTTTAACATTATCAAAATGAAAAGTATTAAGAGATCCAGTATGAATTTTGATATTATAATGGGATTGTGGGCAGGAAGATAAACCATAAAATTCTGCTTTGTCATTTGTCCTTTTCATTGAAGGACTCTTGAGGACACAGTAAACATACAAGTATTCTCAAGAGTTAAATTTTAACAGTAAATGCAGTAGCACAAGGACATTATGCAACAGTGATAAAAATCTGGAATGCATCATGAAGATTGTGCTTGCCAGATAATCCTGGCCCCTTTCATTTCCCCTAAATTTTAAAGTAGCCTTATCAGTGTGCTTTGCAAGGTACTATTCAGAGAAAGGATGGTCAGGGTTCCCTAAGAGACCTCCAGATCCCATCCAGACACAGTGACTTAGAGAAAGAGAAACATCAGCCTCCCTGGTGACTTGGTCCTGCCAAAGCCTGAATCAGGAAGATCAAAGAGAAGATGGGGTCCTGCCCTTAAGTAAACCCTGTGCATGGTAAGGTCTGGCCTTTAATGGACCCTGCTTCTAACCTGTCACATTGTTCCTCCTGATTGAGGAGGGAGAGGGACTGTAAGAAGGAATCAAGCATAAGGAAACCAGCGTGGAAAAGATTCAGCAGCCTCCTTCTCCGCCAAATAGAGTGGTACCTTATTTTCTAATACATAAAATTCCCCTGGGGTCTTTGGATATTTTTAACTACTTTTATAATTTGCTATCTGATATTTAATCTTCTCCTAAGGACCTATGCTGTTTCTTTGCTGATAGAGTTACTTTACACTCCCAGAGCAAATAGAGGTTAAACACTATAAATTATAATCCAGTGTATGAGAATTGATTGGGAATTCCAAAATCCATACCACACTTTTCTACTGGGTATAGAAACTACATGATTGTCACTGTCACTCCTTTGTAGTTCATTGTTAATGTGTTCATGGTCAGCTCAATAAATTTTATTATCACAAAGTTGGAACTTTTTCAACAGCATTATTGATACTTATAAATTACAAAAAAAAATAATAATAAGCCTTCCTTTACAAATGTAAACTATCTCCAAATCAGGAAAGTTGGAAACACTCTTGATTCATGTCAAAAATTACTAATTATTTTTTTCTTGTAGGTAATGCTTTACAATTTGTAATCTAAGCAGCTATACTTTTACTTTTCAGTTACCTTAATTAACTTATTACTAATAAATTATAAATAAGATTGATTTCTCTTAAGTGGCTGGTTCAGGTCAGTTCAGTTCAGTCACTCAGTCATGTCCAACTCTTTGCAACCTCATGGACTGCAGCATGCCAGGCTTCCCTGTCCATCACCAACTCCCGGAGCTTGCTCACAATCATGTCCATCAAGTCAGTGATGCCGTCTAGCCATCTCATCCTCTGCCGTCCCATTCTCCTCCTACCTTCAATTGTTTCTGGCATCAGGTTCTTTTCCAATGAGTCAGTTCTTCACATCAAGTGGCCAAAGTATTGGAGTTTCAGCTTCAACATCAGTCCTTCCAATGAATATTCAAGACTGATTTCCTTTAGGATTGACTGGTTTGATCTCCTTGCAGTCCAAGGGACTCTCAAGAGTCTTCTCCAACACCACAGTTCAAAAGCATCAACTCTTTGGTGTTCAGCTTTCTTATAGTCCAACTCTCACATCTATACATGTCTACTGGAAAAACCATAGCTTTGACTAGATGGACCTTGTCGGCAAAGTAATGTCTCTGCTTTTTAATATCCTGTCTAAGTTGGTTATAGTTTTTCTTTCAAGGAGCAAATGTCCTTTAATTTCATTACTGTAGTCACGATCTGCAGTGATTTTGGAGCCCAAAAAAGTAAAGTCTCTCCCTGTTTCCACTGTTTCCCCATCGATTTGTCATGAAGTGATGGGACCGGATGCCATGATCTTGGTTTTCTGAATGTTGAGTTTTAAGCCAAGTTTTTCACTCTTCTCTTTCACTTTCATCAAGAGGCTCTTTGATTCATCTCCACTTTCTGCCATAAGGGAGGTGTCATCTGCATATGTGAGGTTGTTGATATTTCTCCTGGCAATCACTCTGCATATATGTTAAATAAGCAGGGTGACAATATACAGCCTTGATGTACTCCTTTCCCGATTTGGAAAGAGTGGCTGGGTCTCCTGCATTGCAGGCAGATTCTTTACCAACTGAGCAATGAGAAAAGCCCTGAGAAAGAGATGGTCATATATAATGTAAAAGTAAAAAGCAAGATGTAGTCACTGGGTTGGATTGTAAATGGTTAACAGTAGGAAGAGACCATTTAGCAGATTCTTGATAGATATAGACAATAATGAGTGAAAACTAGAGTACAGTGTTCACAGAGATATTAAATTAACTCATTTTTTTCTTTATTTTAAATTAATTAATTTATTTTAATTGGAGGATAATTACTTTACATTACTGTGGTGGGTTTTGCCATATATTGACATGAATCAGGATGATTTACTTTAAATAAATTTAAATAAATCTCTGTATATATATACATTTATATATACAGTCATTTATATTGTTGGAAAAAGACATTTATTTTAGCTAGTGCACTGGTGAAAAGCCTTAAAACTTTCAAAAATACTTTAGTATTTCATCTTCTTCATCTGATCACCAAAACCTTAAAAATTCCTAACATTAAAAAAGTTGACATTAAATGCTGCTGCTGCTAAGTCACTTCAGTCATGTCTGACTTTTTGTGACACTATAGACTGTAGTCCTCCAGGCTCCTCTGTCCACAGGATTCTCCAGCAAGAGTACTGGAGTGGGTAGCCATTCCCTTTTCCAGGAGATCTTCCCGACCCAGGGATCAAATCCTGGTTTCTTGCACTCCAGGCAGATTCTTTACCATCTGAGCCATTAGGAAAGTCCAAACAATGCTAAATTATACTAAATCAGATATAATAAAATATTCACTTGAAAAAAACCCAAATATAATAAGATCACAGTTTTCTTGAAGGTTAAAAAGGCATAAGCTAGAATTACAATTTTCAGGATATATATCATAGTGTATATTTGATTATAGGAATAGAGTAGAGATTAAAATGAAAGCACAAATTTTAGCATAATGTCTTCAAGGTCCACCCATGTTGTCAAAAATGGCAGAATTTCCTTCTTTCTTGTGGGTGAATAACATTCCATTCTGAGCATGTCTCTCTGTGTGTATGTCTGTGTGTATCTATGAAACATCTTTAAATAATTCATCCATAGGTGGGCACTTAAGGTTTTTCCCTTAGCTAATTGTGAATAATGCTGCAGTCAACATGGAAGCACATATACCTCTTCACTATCCTGTTCTTATTTCCTTTGACTATATACCCGGAAGTAGAATTGCCAGATCATACAATAGATGTATCTTTAATTGTTTTAGAAACCTTCAATTTATGTTCCTTAAGGGCTAAACCAATTTACATTCCCACTGAGAGTGTACAAGCATTCACTTTTCTCCACATTCTGACAACAATTTTCTCTTCTTGGTTATAGACTTTTAATAGAGGTGAGGGAATATCTGATTGTAATTTTGAAATACTTTTCCCTGATGATTACTGATGTTGAGTATCTTTTCCTATACCCGGTGATCATGTAGAAATCTTCTCTGTCAAGTGTCTATCTTGTTCATCTGCCCATTCTTTAACTGAATTTTGTTGTATGAGTTGTGTATATATTCTGGATCTTAACCCCTCACTCAATATGTGGTTATAAAACTTTTCTTCCATTCTGTAGATCGCATTTTCATCTTGGAGATCTTTTGCTGTGCAGAAGCTTTTAAGCTTGATGTAGTGTAGTCCCACTCGTGATTTTTTTTTTTCTTTTGTTGTGGTCTTGATGTCATATAAAAAAAATCATTTTCAAGACCAGTGCCTAGGAGTATCATCATTATACTTTCTTTTACAGATGTTATGGTATCTGGTCTTGTGTTTAAGTAGTTGATTCATTTTGAGTTGTTTTGGTGATGGTATAAGATAGAGGTCTCGTTTTTTGTTTTTTCATATATTTATCCAGTTTCCTCAGAGAAGAAAGAAGTGACTAATATTTCCACAATGGATATTCTTGTCTCCCTTGCTCCTTTACTGAATATTAGTTGAACCCTGTATGCTGTTCCATGATCTCTGTGCCTATTTGGGGGCCAATACACTATTATTTGAAATATTGCAACTTTGTGGTAAATATGAAATTTGAAAGTGTGAGTCTTTTGGCTTTTGGTAATGTCAATATTTTAATAGTATTAGTCTTCTAGTCCATGTTACATGATGACTTTCCATCTATTTGTGTTTTCTTCTAATTCTTACAAATTCTTATATTTATCACTATACAGATATTTTGCTTCACTGATTAAATTTATTTTAGTTAATTTCTTGCTTTTGATGCTATTGTGAATGGGATAGTTTTTTTTTTTTCCAGATGTTTCATTATTAGTACACAGAAATGGAACTGAATTCTATATAGTGATTTTATATCTTGCAACTTTACTGAATTTGTTGACTAGTTCAGGGATTTTCTTGTTGTTGTTGTTGTTGTTGTTTTTGTTGAATCTGTGAGATTCTCTGTACAAAAAATGTCATGTCTTCTATAAAAAAGAAAAATTTTACTTCATCCTTTCTATTTAGGATGTCTTTTAATTCTTTGTCTCACCTAGTTGCTCAACTAGAGCTTCTACTACTATATTGAATCAGTGTGGGAGTAGGCATCCTTATTTTGTTTCTGATTAGAGCAAAAGCTTTCAAGTGTTCACTATTGAGTATAACGTTAGCTTTGGGTTTCTCATATATGTTCTTTATTACATTGAGGTATTTTCCTTCTATACCCTATATGTTGAGGGTTTCATCATGAAAGAATGTCATACCTTGTCAAATGTATTTTGGACATCTATTGAGATAATCAAGTTATTTTATAGTTCATTCTATTTATCCTTGCATCCCAGAGATAAATCTCACTTGGTCGTAGTATATAATTCTTTTAATGTGTTCTTGAATTTGGCTTGTTGATTTTTTGTTGAGAATTTTTGCATCAATACTCGAACTGGATATTGACTTTAGTTTTATCTTCTTGTAATGCCCTTATCTATTCAGTATCATGATCATGATGATGATCTTGTAGGATGACTTTGGAAATGTACCTACCCTTCTCTTAAATTTTTAAATATTTTTTTAAAAACTGGCATTAATTTTTCTATGATACTTCATAGAATATGTCAGTGAAGCCATCAGGTCCTGGGCTTTTGTGTGTTGATAGGTTATTGATTACCAATTCAAATTCTTTACTTATTAGGACTGTACAGATTTTCTACTTCTTCCTGATTCAGTCTTGGTGGGTTCTGTTTTTAAGAAATGCTCCATTCTTCTCATATATGTATTAATAATTTCTTAGCTTGTAATTATTCATGGTAGTCTCAGGATCCTATGCATTTTTTCAGTATCAGTTGTAATGTCTCCATTTCATTTCTAATCTTATTTATTTGAGTCACTTTTTTTTCTTGATTAGTCTAACTAAAGGTTTTCAATTTTGTTTATCTTTTTGACAAGACACAGAAGGACAAATACTGTAAGAAATTCTGACACGTGTAACAACATGAATGAACCTTACATTAAGGGAAACTAACTAGTCAGAAAAAGACAAATACTGTACAATTCAACTTATGCAAAGTATCCAGACTAAACTCATTTGCAGAAACAGAATAGAATGAAACTTGCCAAAGAGTGGAGAAAGAGGAAAGTAGAGTTTCTTAATCATCATAGACTTCCAGTTTTGCCCAATGAAAAAGTTCTGGAGATTGGTTGCACAATGTCAGTATAATTAACACTACTATATTATACACTTAGGAACAATTAAGAAAGTAAATTTTATGCCATGTGTATCTTACCACAACATTATTGTAAGAAATCACTACTCTAATATCTCAAGGCAATTTCTGATTTTCTCTCTTTAGTTGCTTATAGAAATTCCTTCAATAATGTATGCTATGCTGCTGCTCTTTTGTGATGGAGCAAATTCTTTTTTCACAGGAAATGGAAGACTTTGTGCAGAGCTCTGGAGAAAATGGTATTGTGGTGTTTTCTTTGGGGTCAATGGTCAGTAACATGTCAGAAGACAGAGCCAAGGTGATTGCATCAGCCCTCGCTCAAATTCCACAAAAGGTAGATACAATAACTTAATCATGGACAACTATTTAATGAGTCTGTTAAACTCTGTAAAGATCTGATTTTAGACATTTACTATCAGAAAGGTAAATAATATGATAGCAGCAATTTATCTCATATCTATACATATGCATAGATATGTATATATAAACCAAAATATACAGGGCAGGTGCTACTGCAGTACAGGGAGTGCCTTTGATCCATGATAATTTTAATTATTCAACATAGTAATCAAAAAGAATGATATATAAGAGACACAGTGTGACTTTTGGTGTTATTAATACAATGGTAGCATGGGCAGGAAGATTAACCAGTAAATTCTGCTTTGTCACCTGTTCCTTTTCCTTGAAGGACTCCTGAGGACACAACAGACATACAGATGCTCTTGGGAGTGAAATTTTAACAATAAATGTAGTTATGCAATAGTGATTCAAGTCAAACAATTACACTGTTCATTGTATTTGGAAGTAGTGCTTAATAATTTGTAATTTAAAAGAACAAACTTCTTCCATAGCACTGATTAACTTATTATTAAAACATTATGCTGTTGTTGTTCAATCATTAAGCTATCTGAATCATTGCAATCCCATGGACTACAGCATGCTAGGCTCCCCTGTCCTTCACTATTACCCAGGGTTTGCTCAGATTCATGTCCATTGATTTAGTGATGCTATCTAACCATGTCATCCTCTGCCAGCCCTTCTCCTTTTGCCTTCAACCTTCCCCAGATCAGGGTCTCTTCCAATGACTTATCAGGTGGCCAGAGTATTGGAGCTTCAGCATCAGCACTTCCAATGAATATTCAAGATTGGGTTCATTAAAGATTGACTGGTTTGATGTCCTTGCAGTCCAAGGGATTCTCAGGAATCTTCTCCAGCACCACAATTGAAAGGCATCAAATCTTCGGTGCTTAACCTTCTTTAAGGACTTCCCTGGTGGCTCAGATGGTAAAGCATATGCCTACAATGTGGGAGACCTGGGTTCTATCCCTAGATTAGCAAGATCCCCTGGAGAAGGTAATGGGAACCCACTCCAGTACTCTTGCCTGGAAACTCCCATGGATACAGGAGCCTAGTAAGCTACAGTCCGTGGAGTCCCAAAGAGTTGGACACGACTGAGTGACTTCACCTTATCTTACCTTACCTACCCTTCTCTAATGTCCAACTCTCATATCCAAACATGATTACTGGGAAAAAAAATAGCTTTGATTATATATGGACCTTTTTTGGCAGATTGATGTCTCTGCTTTTAATATTCTGTCTAGATTTGTCTTAGCTTTTCTTCCAAGAAGAAAGTGTCTTTTCATTTCACAGCTGCAGTCACAATCCACAATGATTTTGGAGACCAAGAAGATAAAATATGTCACAGCTTCCACATTTTCCCCATATATTTGCCATGAAGTGATGGGACCAGATGCCATGGAGTTATTGTTTTGAATGTTGGGTTTTAAGACAGCTTTTTCACTCGCCTCTTTCACCCACATTAGGAGTCTCTTAGTTCCTCTTCACTTTCTGCCATTAGAGTGGTATCATCTGCATATCTGAGGTAGTTAATATTTCTTCCAGCAATCCTGATTCCAAATGTGAGTCACCTAGCCCAGTAGTTTACATGATGAACTGTGCATATGTAGGTTAAATAACCAGAGTGACAATATACAGCTTTTCTGTACTCCTTTCCCTATTTTGAACGAGTTTATTGTTTCATGTCTGGTTCTAACTGTTGCTTCTTGACCTGCATACAGGTCTCTCAGGAGGCAGTTAAGCTGGTCTGGTATTCCCAACTCTTTAAGAATTTTCCACACTTTATTGTGATCCACACAGTCAAAGGTTTAGCGTAGTCAGTGAAGCAAAAATAGATGGTTTTCTGGAATTCTCTTCTTTTTCTATGATCTAATGAATGATGGCAATTTGATTTCTGGTTCCACTGCCTTTTTGAAACCTGGAAGTTCTTGGTTCATGTACTGCTCAGGCCAAGCTAAATGATTTTTGAGTATTACCTTGCTAGCATGTGAAAGGAATATAATTTTACAGTAGTTTGAACATTCTTTGGCATTACCCTTTTTTGGGTTTGGAATGAAAACTGACCATTTCCAGTCCTGTGGCCACTGCTGTGTTTTCCAAATTGGCTGGCATAGTGAGTGCAGCACTTTAACAGTATCATCTTCTAGGATTTGGAATACCTCAGCTAAAATTCCACTAGCTTTCTTCATAGTAATACTTCCTAAGGTCCCATTTTCTTCACACTCCAAGACGTCTGGCTCTAGCTGAGTGACCGAACCATCACAGTTATCCATGTTATTCAGGCCTCTTTTGTATAGTTCTTCTGTGTATTCTTGCCACCTCTTCTTAACATCTTCTGCTTCTGTTAAGTCCATACCGTTTCTGTCCTTTATTGTGCCCATTTTTGCATGAAATGATCCCTTGGTACCTCTAACTTACTTGAAGAGATCTCTAGTCTTTCATATCCCATTGATTTCTCTATTTCTTTGCATTGTTCATTTAAGAAGGCCTTCTTTTCTCTCCTATCTATCCTCTGGAATTATGCATTCAGTTGAGTATATCTTTCTTTCCCTTTCTCCCTTGGATTTGACTTCCCTTTTTTTCTCAACTATTATAAACCTCCTCAGATAACCACTTTGCCTTCTGGCATTTCATTTTCTTTGGGATTGTTTTGATCACTGCCTCCTGTACAATGTTACACACCTCTATCCACAGTTCTTCAGGCACTCTGTATATCAGATATAATCCCTTGAATCTATTCATCACCTCCACTGTGTAATTTTATGGAATTTGATTTCTGTCATACCTCAATGGCCTAGCGGTTTTCCCCACTTTCAATTCAAGATTTTCTGCAATTCAAATCTGAATTATGCACTAAGGTGCTTATGATCTAAACCACACTCAACTCCAGGTCTTCTTTTGCTGACTGCATAGAGCGTCTCCATTTTCAGCTGTAAAGAAAATAATCAATCTGATTTTGATATTGACCATCTGGTGATGTCCATGTATAGAGTCATCAGTTGTTGGAAAACGATGTTTACTATGACCAGTGTGTTCTCTTGACTAAAGTCTGTTAGCCTTTGCCTGCTCCTTTTAGTACTACAAGGCCAAACTTGCCTGTTATCCTAGATATCTCTTGACTTCTTTATATTCCAATCCCTATGATGAAAAGACTTCTTCTCCTCCTCCTCCTCCCCCTCCTCCTCGTCCTCCTCTCCTTCTCCTTCTTCTTCTTCCTCCTCCCCCTCCTCCTCCTCCTCCTCTCCTTCTTCTTCTTCTTCTTCTTCTTCCTTCTTCTTCTTCTTCTTCTTCTTCCTTCTCCTTCTCCTTCTCCTTCTTCCTTCTCCTTCTCCTTCTCCTTCTCCTTCTTCTTCTCCTTCTTCTCCTTCTTCTCCTTCTTCTTCTCCTTCTTCTCCTTCTTCTCCTTCTTCTTCTTCTTCTTCTTCTCCTTCTTCTTCTTCTCCTTCTCCTCCTCCTCCTTCTTCTTCTTCTTCTTCTTTCTTCTTCTTCTTCTTCTTTTTCTTCTTCTTCTTCTTCTTCTTCTTTCTTCTTCTTCTTCCTTCTTCTTCTTCTTCTTTCTTTTTAGTGTTAATTCTAGAAGGTCTTGTAGATCTTGCTGAATCAATCAACTTCAGCTTCTTCAGCCTTAGTGGCTGTGGCATAGACCTGGATTGCTGTGATGTTCAATGGTTTGCCTTGGAAATGAAACAAGATCATTCTCTTGTTTTTCAGATTGCACCCAAGCACTCCATTTCTGATCTTTTTGTTGACTGTGAGGGATACTACATTTCTTCTAAGGGATTCTTAAACACAGTGGTAGATATAATGGTCATCTGAAATAAATCCACTGAACTTGTCCATTTTAGTTCTTGGATTCCTGAGATATTGATGTTCATTCTTGCCATCTCCTGCTTGACCACGTCCAATTACCTTGATTTCACTGGCCTAATCTTCCAGGATCCTATATTCTTTACAGCATCAGACTTTCACCACCAGACATCTACAACTGAGCATCATTTCTTCATTGGCCCAGTCACTTCATTCTTTCTGGAACTCTTAGTAATTGCCCTCCACTCTTCCTCAGCAGCATATTGGACACCTTCTGACCTGGAGAACTCATCTTCCAGTGTCATATATTTTTGCCTTTTCATATTATTCATGCAGCTCTCATGGCAAAAATACTGAAGTGGTGGGCCATTCTCTCCTCCAGTGGACCACACTTGTCAGCACACCCCACCATGACCCATCTGCCCTTGGGTTGCCCTGCATAGCATAGCTAATAGCTTCATTGAGTTACACAAACCCCTTTACCATGACAAGGATGTGATCTATGAAGGGGGTAATAAATTATAAATAAGCCAAGATATTAATCTTAAGAGATTGATTGCATACATTTTTCTCTTTGTAATCAAAACATGTAAAATTCTAATAAAATAACTTCCCATTTTAACTACTTGATATAATTAAACTCTTCTATAACAGTCAAAAATAAATAAATCAGTGACCATTGAATCTGAAAATGAGCACTCCATATAAAGAAAGCAAATAAATGTGTAGGTTACGTGTAATCTGCCACTGACTTATTGTGATAGAAACAAAACCAGCTATCCATGGAAGAAAAGTTATGACAAACTTAGACAGCATATTAAAAAGCAAAGGCATCACTTTGCCCAGAAAAGTCCATATAGTGAAAGCTATGGTTTTTCAGTAGTCATGTATGGATGTGAGGGTTGGACCATAAGGAAGGCTGAGTGCCAAAGAATTGATGCTTTTGAATTGTGGTGCTAGAGAAGACTCTTGAGAGTCCATGGAGTGCAGGATCAAACTAGTTAAACCAATGGAAATTAGCCTTGAATATTCATTGGAAGGACTGATGCTGAAGCTGAAGCTGTAATACCTTGGCCACCTAATGCAAAGAGATGACTCATTGAAAAAGATCCTGATGCTGAGAAAGATTAAGGGCAGGAGGAGAAGGGAGTGATAGAGGATGAGTTGGTTAGATAGCAACACCAAATCAATGGATATGAATATGAGAAAATTCTGGGAGATAGTGAAGGATAGGGAAGACTAGCATGCTGCAGTCCATGCAGTGCAAAGAGTTGGATACAACTTAGTGACTGAAAAGCAACAACAAAACAGTTTTTTAAATATTTGAGTTGGTCATTGAAAATCTCACTTGTCTGTGCCATCATGTGCACATAATTAACACATCCAACATAGGTATTCCTATTTATGTCTTTGTATTAATAGTTACCATTACTTAATATGTCTTCATATCCTTACATGTCATGTGGAGGACATGTAATTCTATGTATTTGAGTCAATTTAGAAATTATTAGTATAACTTTGATGTTCAACTCATAGAATAAGGTATTTCTTTTACCTTTAACAGGTTCTATGGAGATATGATGGCAAAAAACCAGATACCTTAGGACCCAACACCCGGTTGTATAAATGGCTTCCCCAGAATGATCTTCTTGGTGAGACTTGTCAGAACAAATAATGAAAACATGAAACAGCTGAGCAGAGTGAGAATGCTTCAACAGAAAACACACTTACAAAGCTATTATTGAAACGCTGAAAAAGAAAACTTTACTAGTTTATTATAATTTTCTTTGCTATTGGAAAAAAGGAGAATATATAAAAGTTGTCATTTTATTCTACGTAGTCACATCCCTTACAGCCAGAATATTTACTTTAGCTGTAATTGCTTCTCACAGTGAACTTTTCAGTAACTTCCTGGATTGTTGTTCTCTCTCTGAATTCTTTCCTTATACTTATATTTTCCATTCTGTAGAAGTATATTAAATGCTACTAAAAATGAGAACTCTCCTGCCATTACCAGTGACTCTCAATTTTCTGTAAGAAAAAATTCACAATCATTTCTGTGAAGCAATAACACACTTCAAGATAAAATTTAGCTTTCCCTTCCTCTGGTTCCAGTGCCATTAACATTATCCTTCTTTTCCCCTGACACCATTCTTATCGAAATAAATGACTTTACTCTATCTTTAGGAGAATAAATTCTTGCATGCCCTCCTCTTTTTTTGCACATGTGGTTTCTTTTACCCAGAATGCTTTTTCAAGTTGTTCACCTGCCAATCCTGGATTCATTTGTGATGTTCAAGTGACTCAGTGCCTCTTTCACAAAGTCTTCATTTACCCCTTCAGCAGACATAGCCTTTTCTTCTCTGAGTTCTGAAAGCAAGTTAAAAACACTTTCATATACATAATAATCTGTTGTCTAAAAGATACTGATTCTTCCAGTGCCTTATAATAACCACTTCTCATTTTATTCTGAGTTATAATTAATAATTTTACTAAAATCCACTCAATCCTAGGCCATCCAAAAACCAAAGCCTTTATAACTCATGGTGGAAGCAATGGCGTTTATGAGGCCATCTATCACGGGATCCCTATGGTGGGCACTCCTTTGTTTGCTGATCAAGATGATAACATCGCTCGAATGAAAGCCAAGGGAACAGCTGTCAGGTTGGATTTCGAAACAATGTCAACAAGTGATTTGCTCAACGCATTGAAGGAAGTCATTAATAATCCTTCGTGAGTACATAGTTCAGTTCAGTTCATTTTATATATATATATATATATATATATATATATATATATATTTTTTTTTTTTCTAGCTACTCTTGCTGGAGAAGTTCTCATCTGAAGATCAGGGAGGCAGCCATGAGTCTTAACATAAGCACAATGAGGTGTAAGATTTGCTCAATGCTTTGAAAACAGACAATAATAACAGGTTGTGAGTGTCACATTAAGATTTTTTCATTGTTTTATGGAAAAGGTTTGTCAGTGGTTTAAAGATAGTGGAGAAATTTTGAAAAACTTAATCATTAGAATGCGAAGAACTACTGAAATGGTAATAGAAGGATTAAGAAGCACTGAGAACAGTTACTGTAGGGAACCATGAATGCTGTGGATCCTCATCTGCCCACTTTACTCTCTTTCAGCATGTGAACTTCTCAAAGGTTTTAAACTCTTAAAATATGGTTTATTTTCATAAGTACCATGAAATAATCCATTAATCCATTTCAAATTCTGATTACATTTAATATTTTCCAAGTTTTCTATGCTAATATTTTGACTCCATCTCTGATAAATGACAAACAGCTATAACTTTCTAATTACCCAGTTTCAACTATGTATATACTATTTATAAAGGTGGGTATATTCTTGGGGTTTTTTTTTGTTTTTTTTACTGTGGTCATTTTGTCTTGTTTGGAAGAATTATAAAATCTAAATGTAATTGACTTTGGAGGAGTATGCTGACGTGAAAATGTGAAAGTGTTGGTTTCTCAGCTGTGTTCGACTCTTTGGGACCCCATGGACTGTATCCCACCAGATTCCTCAGTCCATGGAATTTTCCAGGCAAGAACATGGGAGTAGGTAGCCATTCCCTTCTCCAGAGGATCTTGCTGACCCAGGTATCAAACCAGGTCTCTGCATTGCAGGCAGATTCTTTACATCTGAGCCACCAGGGAAGCCCATATTTGGGATATTCCTTGTTTTTAAAATGCTATACAATTTTTAAAGGTTATTTTCCATTTAAAGTAATTAGCAAATTGCGGTTAATTCCCAGTGTTTTGCAACACCTCCTTGAGCTTATATTATTCCTAATAGTTTTGCCTCCTACTCCCCCACCCATGTGATTCTGCTCCCCCAAATCTGGTAACCAATAGATTGTTCTCTATATCTGCTGCTGCTGTTGCTGCTGCTGCTGAGTCGCTCCAGTCATGTCCGACTCTGTGGGACCCCATAGACGGCAGCCCACCAGGCTTCCCAGTCCATGGATTCTCCAGGCAAGAACACTGGAGTGGGTTGCCATTTCCTTCTCCAATGCATGAAAGTGAAAAGTGAAAGTAAGGTTGCTCAGTCGTGTCCAACTCTTCACAACCCCATGGACTGCAGCCTACCGGGCTCCTCCATCCATGGGATTTTTCAGGCAACAGTCCTGGATTGGGTTGCCATTGCCTTCTCCGCTATCTGCTAGTCTGTAATAATATTTTGATCCCATCATTGATAAATGGTAAACAACTAGAATTTTCTATTACTCAACTACAACTATGTAGATACAGCTTATAAATTTAAGTTTATTCAGAGTTTTTTATTTGTGCTTGTTTTTTTCTTATTTGGAATAGATAGTTATGTTGAGATATCCCTGTTTCAAAGCCACATTTTCTGAAAACAGAAATATTTGATTTCCAAATCACTTCAGGATATACATGAATTTCAATGACACAATTATATTAATATCACAAATATGATGTATATATACCCCTTCTTTTAATCATAATGACTTTGTAAAGAAAACATTTTGAGAATGTGTCAGTAATGGCAGCAAAATGCATTTTGTGTTTTATAAGCAGTGTTATTTAAATTTAATTTTAGCGCAGCTATTGTCCTAAGTGAGCAGCATGAAAAACAATTTTTTTCTTTTTTTAAAAGAAACAACTCTATCATTTGCTGTTTTTATGGAAATGTACATATCTCTAGTATTTATATGTCTTTTGAATTTTTAATAGTGTAGTGTTGGTGTCAAAAATGAAGATGTACTGAATGTTCATGATATGCTACATGTTGTATTTAGTAAAACAGTGTTGCTTTACACATATTAAGTAACTTCTTTATTGTAGTCTATTCCTATTGTATTAAAAATATATTTCCAGGATTACTGTAGTCTTCTCAAAAACCCAGTTCTCATCCTGTGTTTTTGACAGAAAAGGAAGAAAAGTTACTTCCATTGTTATTACTACATTGCCATGATACAGTACTTTGTGATTTAAAGTTCATGAGCTATATCTCTTTATTCTTCTTTCTTGTCTATTAGTCTGCCAGCATTTCAACAGTAGAAACAAGTGTGTCTGCAATGCCTGAGAGTGAAATGTTGAGCCTTCTCCAGAATTTCTAGAACAAGAACCAGAACAACAATACTAGTAAATATTTACTGAGTGTCTACTGCATGCTAGGAATGCCTCTAAGAATCAGTAAAATATTCTCAAAATAATTAGATAAGGTACTATCCCTAGCCATTTTATATAACAATGAAAAACTGAGAAACAGGTTCTATCATGATTGAGCACTCCGAAGTAAAATTAAAAGTTTAAAAAATAAAAAAAGTTTTAAAACGTTAATAAAAAAATTCTTTTTTTAAATCTGAGGAACAGAAAGAATAAAAAAGCAGCCAACAAAGTAAGAGTCAGGAATCAAACTGACTCAATCTACTTCCAAACTTTCAACCACCACTTCACTAATGTAATATCAGCCCTGTCTGGACATGTCTCCAAACCTCATCACTGATTTACCTGCTATATCTGGATTATAACGTTTTGAAATACATCTACCAGGTCTATTAACAATTCTTTATGAGACAATTCAAATTTTGGACAAACATATTACAAATTTCTTTTCTTTTATTTCCCTTTGGGATGGCTCATTCCATTCTTCAGAATGTACAATCTTGTTCTCTCCCATTTTCTTTCTTTTCTTTGTAGCTTGAAATGCTATGCATTTAAGAAATCCTAGCCCTTAAGCTAATATCTCAATAATCACTTGGAAAAAATTATCTATTTTTCTTCCACTCTGTGTTGCACTCTGTGTTACCATCTGCAAGAAAATTTCACATATTTACCTATTATAGTTCATTCCATAAATGATCACTGTTTGATTTTCCTTCAGCTACAAAGAGAATGTGATGAGATTATCAGCCATTCAACATGATCAGCCGATGAAGCCCTTGGACAGAGCAGTCTTCTGGATCGAGTTTGTCATGCGCCACAAAGGAGCCAAGCACTTGAGGCCAGCTATCCATGACCTCACCTGGTTCCAGTACCACTCTTTGGATGTCATCGGGTTCCTGCTGGCCTGTGTGGCAACTGCCATGTTTGTCATCACAAAATGTTTTCTGTTTTGTTGCTGGAAGTTCACTAAGAGAGGAAAGAAGGGGAAAAGAGACTAACTGTATCTGAGACCTCAGCGCAGGGGTCCCCAACCTCTGAGATCTAATGCCTGATGATCTGAGGTCGAGCTGATGCAATAATAGAAATAAAGTGAGCAATAAATGTAATGTGCTTGAATCATCCCAAAACCATTGCTTCCTACCCCAGTCCATGGAAAATTTGTCTTCCACAAAACCAGGGACCTAAAAGGCTTGGTTCTGCTGCTCTAACAGTTCTGCCTCATAAATAGAACTCCTCCATAAAACTATGTGGGTATGTATTGAAATTTATTATTTTAATACAAAAGTTGTACTAAAAAGATATGATTGAATTTAATGGTTTTTCACATGTTGAGTGTAGAAACAAGAACAATGAAAGTCTATTCATAGTATCAATATTACTTTGTAGATATTCAGAATTTTGTCTTCATTTCTGTATAAATTTTATAGCTTTTCCTTGCTATAGAAATTGTTCAATAATTGGAATTCTTTTGAAAGATTCACCCTTTACTTTTATTTGTGAGACCACTAATAGTTCTTCATTTTTATTGTGCATCTAGCCTCAACATCACTTTTTACCTAAAGCCATGGCAAGACACTTGCCTTCATCCAGTTAAACTCATTTGCCTTTGGAGTGTTTGTGGAATTAGAAGTATAGCAACTGCTACATGCTTCCTTTTATAAAATTGAGATATTTGCAAAAATCTTTAATTTCATGACCTAATTCTCTTTTTGTCATCCACCATTTATTCACCTATTATTTTGACTCCCATAATCAGCCTTTGCTAATGGATATAAGTTCTCAACTGTATGTTAGGAAAATTATAGCCTGAACTCTAAAGGGACTTTTGAATTTTCATTCTCTCCAAAGCTACCTGATTATATTTATGATTTTATCTATATCGATATACATAGCTAAATCTATGTATATTTTTACAAGTCAAGACACAGCACCACTTACTTGCAGATATGGTGAAAAATTCAATGGGTTTGTTGAACATAGACTGAATTATTTGCTATTATATTATAATATGGGCTTCCCTGGTAGCTCAGCTGGTAAAGAAACCACCTGCAATGCAGGAGGTCCCAGTTTGATTCCTGGATTGAGAAGATTCCCCTGGAGAAGGGATAGGCTACCCACTCCAGTATTCTTGGGCTCCCCTGGTGGCTCAGATGGTAAAGAATCCGCCTGCAACAAGGGAGACCTGGGTTCGATACCACATTGGGAAGATCCCCTGGAGAAGGAAACAGCTACCAGCAGGCCAGTACTCTGGCCTGGAGAATTCCATGGACAGAGGAGCCTGGTAGGCTACAGTCCATGGGGTCTAAAAGAGTTGGACATGACTGAGCAACTTTCACTTTCACATTATGTTATACCATAACCACACTTTAGATCAGCATTTATCATTCTTTTGTCTCTTTCCTCAGGAAGCTACTGGCCATCCTTCTCATAACACTTACATGTGAACATTCAATCCTTTATCATGACAGAAAATATTATAGACATTATTTTCTTTAAACCTAGGTCCACTATGACTGAAATAATCAGAAACAATGAGCACAGAACAAAAATCATGTAAATTTTGTAAAAAATTGGTGAATCAGATGAAACAATCTGAAGGTACTGATGAAAACTATACATCGGGAAATCAGTTTATAGTCAAAATATCCAGGTGATGGAATGAGTCTTGTCTTGTTGGTCAACGGGATCATCATCCACAACATATAAAAAACATTCATCAGCCTTAGGCATAATTTATTTTAAAAAAGAAACATTGATGTTCAGGGAATTATAGGAAATTTTACCATATAGAACACACCTAGGTAATTGGCATATACTTGAAGAAAAGTAGAACTAACAGAAAAGTAAGAAGGTAGAACCATATGTTTCCATAGTAGAAAATGTTTTTAAATCAAACGTATAGGATTACGCAGTTTTCCTCAAATCTACATGGTGGCACTTTTAATAGACAAAGGGTTGGTAGTCACTGTGCAATAAGAAAGACTACAAATCTCCAATGAAAAGTCTAGCAGTCCAATATGAAAATAAATGAAAAGTATGAACAGCAAATTCACAGAAGTGAAATGGCCAATGATATATAAAAGGTGACATGGAAACTCTGGGAAA
The DNA here is from genome assembly GCF_019320065.1 of Cervus canadensis. Taxonomy (NCBI): domain Eukaryota; kingdom Metazoa; phylum Chordata; class Mammalia; order Artiodactyla; family Cervidae; genus Cervus; species Cervus canadensis. The sequence goes on along the minus strand of NC_057411.1, from coordinate 21,693,721 downwards.
TTGAAATTGTCAACAAGTAATACTCCTACAAATAATCTGTCGAACAAGTAAACTGGTAGGACTAATTTTAAGGGAGTATAATGTGGAAATACCATTTAAATAAAATTTATGCACATTGTTTTATATTATCTGTCATGCAGAAAGACTTGCACATGTTCATAATTACTTGCACATGAATATTCCCACTAGCACTTAAATGGCTATCAATTTGTGAACACATTCATCTACAACATAGGTATGAGTTATACAGCCATGAAAGAAAACAGGTAATTATGGGCAATATTGTTAAATACTCTCCATGTCACATTACTAAACAAATAAAAAGTTTGAGAAATTCTAAAAAAAATAAGCATGAGACTCGTCTTTGGAAATAAAATTAAACATATGTTGTGTAAATAAATGTAAATTTGTACACCACAGAGGAAACGATCTTTAGAATGCATTGAATATCCAATAACTTCCGGATGTTCAAGGTGGTTTTAGAAAAGGCAAAGGAACCAGAAATCAAATTTCCAACACCTGCTGGATCATTAAAAAGCAAGAGAGTTCCAGAAAAACATCTATTTCTGCTTTATTGACTATGCCAAGGCCTTTGACTGTGTGGATCACAATAAACTACGGGAAATTCTTCAACAGATGGGAATACCAGCCCACCTGACCTGCCTCTTAAGAAACTTGTATGCAGGTCAAAAAGCAACAGTTAGAACTGGACATGGAACAACAGACTGGTTCCAAATAGGAAAAGGAGTACGTCAAGGCTGTATATTGTCACCCTGCTTATATAACTTATAAGAGGAGTACATCATGAGAAACGCTGGGCTGAATGAAGCACAAACTGGAATCAAGATTGCTGGGAGAAATACCAATAACCTCAGATATGCAGATGACACCACCCTTATAGCAGAAGCTGAAGAAGAACTAAAGAGTCTCTTGATGAAAGTGAAAGAGGAGAGTGAAAAAGTTGGCTTAGAGCTCAACATTCAGAAGACTAAGATCATGGCATCCAGTCCCATCACTTCATGGGAAATAGATGGGGAAACAGTGGAAACAGTGGCTGACCTTATTTTTTGGGGCTCCAAAATCACTGTAGATGGTCATTAAAAGACACCTACTCCTTGGAAGGAAAGTTATGACCAACCTAGATACCATATTAAAAAGCAGAGATGTTACTTTGCCAACAAAGGTCCATCTAGTCGAGGCTATGTTTTTTCCAGGGGTCATGTATGGATGTGAGAGTTGGAATGTGAAGAAAGCTGAGCACCGAAGAACTGATCCTTTTGAACTGGGGTATTGATGAAGACTCTTGAGAGTCCCCTGGAGTGCAAGGAGATCCAATCAATCCATCTTAAAGGAGATCAGTCCTGAGTGTTCATTGGAAGGACTGATGCTGAGGCTGAAACCCCAATACTTTGGCCACCTCATGCGAAGAATAGACTCATCGGAAAAGACCATGATGCTGGGAGGGATTGGGGGCAGGAGGAGAAGGGGATGACAGAGGATGAGATGGCTGGATGGCATCAAAGACTCGATGGACATGACTTTCGGTAAACTCTGGGAGTTGGTGATGGACCAACTGGAGAGCTGCAATTCATGGGGTTCCAATGAGTCAGACACGACTGAGAGACTGAACCGAACTGAACTGAACTGAACTGGACCGCAACACTGACTGACTGACAGTAGTTTAGAGTATCTTTTACTAACAATACTTTGGATTAACATTATCAAAATGGAAAATATTTAAGAGATCCAGTATGAATTTTCATATTATAATGGGATTGTGGGCAGGAAGATAAACCATCAAATTCTGCTTTGTCATTTGTTCCTTCTCATTGAAGGACTCTTGAGGACACAGTAAACATAAAAATGTTCTCAAGAGTTAAATTTTAACAGCAAGTGCAGTAGCACAAGGACATTATGCAATAGTGATAAAAGTCTGGAATGCATCATGCAGATTTTACTTGCTAGATAATCCTGGCCCCTTTCATTTCCCCTAAATTTTAAAGTAGCCCTATCAGTGTGCTTTGCAGGGTGCTCTTCAGAGAAAGGATGGTCAGGGCTCCCCAGGAGACCTCCAGATCCCATCCAGACACAGTGACTTAGAGAAAGAGAAACATCAGCCTCCCTGGTGACTTGGTCCTGCCAAAGTCTGAATCAGGAAGATCGAAGTGAAGATGGGATCCTGCCCTTAAGTAAACCCTGTGCATTGTAAGGTCTGGCCTTTAATGTACTCTGCTTCTAACCTGTCACATTGCTCCTCCTGCTTGAGGAGGGAGAGGGACTGTAAGAAGGAATCAAGCATAAGGAAACTGGCATGGAAAAGATTCAGCAGCCTCTTTCTCTATCAAATAGATTGTTACCTTATTTTCTAATACATAAAATTCCCCTGGAGTCTTTGGATATTTTGAAACACTTTTATAATTTGCTATCTGATATTGTAATCTTCTCCTAATAACCTATGTTGTTTCTTTGCTGATAGAATTACCTTACACTCCCAGAGCAAATAGAGGTTAAACACTGTAAATTATAATCCAATGTATGAGAATTGATTGGGAATTCCAAAATCCATACCTTACTTTTGTACTGGGTATAGGAACTACATGATTGCCACTGTCACTCCTTCGTAGTTCATTGTTAATGAGCTCATGGTCAGCTCAATCAATTTTATTATTACAAAGGTGGAGCTTTCTCAACAGCCTTATTGACACTTATAAATTGCAAAAAAAAAAAAGTCTTCCTTTATAAATGTGAACTATATCCAAACCAGGAAAGTTGAAACACTATTGATTCATATCAAAAATTACTAATTGTTTTTTTCTTGTAGGTAATGCTTTACAATTTGTAATCTAAGAAGCTATACTTTTCAGGTGAAGTGAAGTGAAGTGAAGCCGCTCAGTCATGTCTGACTCTTTGCAACACCGTGGACTGTAGCCAACCAGGCTCCTCTGTCCATGGGATTCTCCAGGCAAGAATACTGGAGTGGGTTACCATTTCCTTCTCCAGGGGATCTTCCCAACCCAGGGATCGAGCCCAGGTCTCCCACATTGGAGGCAAACGCTTTAACCTCTGAGCCACCAGGGAAGCTCATACTTTTCAGGTAGCCTTTATTAATTTATTACTAATAAGTTATATATAAAATTTATTTCTCTTAAGTGGCTGATTCAGTTCAGTTCAGTTCAGTCGCTCAGTCATGTCTGACTCTTTGCGACCCCATGACTGCAGCATGCCAGGCTCCTTCTCCATCACCAACTCCCGGAGCTTGCTCAAACTCATGTCCATCAAGTCGATGATGCCATCTAACCATCTCATCCTCTGCCATCCCTTTCTTCTGTCTTCAATCGTTTCTAGCATGAGGTTCTTTTCCAATGAATCAGTTCTTCACATCAGGGGGCCAAAGTATTGGAGTTTCGGCTTCAACTTCAGTCCTTCCAATGAACACCCAGGACTGATCTCCTTTAGGATGGACTGGTTGAATCTCCTTGCTGTCCAAGGGACTCTCAAGATTCTTCTCCAACACCACAGTTCAAAAGCATCAATTCTTTGGTGTTCAGCTTCTTACAGTCCAACTCTCACATCCAATCATGACTACTAAAAGCAATAGCTTTGACTAGATAGACCTTTGTTGGCAGAGTAACATCTCTGCTTTTTAATATGCTGTCTAGATTGGTCATAGCTTTTCTCCCAAGGAGCAAGTGTCTTTTAATTTCATGGCTTCAGTCACCATCTGCAGTGATTTTGGAGACCAAAAAAGTAAAGTCTCTCCTTGTTTCCATTGTTTCCCCATCTATTTGCCATGAAGTGATGGAACCGGATGACATGATCTTAGTTTTCTGAGTGTTGATTTTTAAGCCAAATTTTCACTGACCTCTTTCCCTCATCAAGAGGCTTTTTAGTTCTTCTTCACTTTCTGTCATAAGGGAGGTGTCATCTGCATATTTGAGGTTGTTGATATTTCTCCTGGCAATCTTGATTCCAGCTTGTGCTTCATTCAGCCTGGCATTTTGCATGATGTACTCTGCATATAAGTTAAATAAGCAGGGTGACAATATACAGCCTTGCCGTACACCTGTTCTGATTTGGAAACAGTGGCTGATTACACATGTATTTTCCTTGTATATCAAAAGATGCATATCAAAATATATATATTAATGAGTGGATATATATAGCTCTCTTCTATAACATAAGCCAGTAAATATCAATTTTGAAAATTAGGACTTGTGTAAAATATATAATAAACTGAAGCTTTGTAAAACTTGTGAATTCTGAATTTTTGTCAGTGATCTGTACAAAACTCTGAGGGCTGAAGGTTTAAGGGATATATAATTTAAGAAAATTAGAAAAACATAAAGTATGTCAGTTATTAGAAATTTCCCACTGTCTTTTTGCTTTGGAATAAAGACCATCTAGAAACTTTTTAAAATATCTGAATTTGGCAATAAACCATCATTTGTCTATGCCATTATGTGTGAATGGTCATGATTATACTCCATAGCTGATTGAATATAGTAATAAGTATGTAAAATGTAGGTATTCCTACTAATGTCAATGCATTAGTAGTTATCATTGCTTAAGATCATTAATCCTTTCTTCCTTACATGCCATGTGGAAGACATTTAACTAGTTATTTTTTAATCTCTTTTGAATTCTAATGCTATAACTTTAAACTCATTGAGTAAGGTATTTGTGGTACCCTAACAGGCTCTATGGAGATACGATGGCAAAAAACTGAAACCTTAGGAGCCAATACTCATCTGTTTCACTGAAACCCCAGAATTACCTTCTTGGCAAATATTGGCAAAACAAATGCTAAAAACATGATTAACAGCTGAGCAGAGTGATAGTACTTCAACAGGAAGCAAACATGCCCAGATTTCACAAAAGGTAAGTAAAGTAATCTAATAGTGGAAAAATATTTAATGAAACACTTAAATAATATAAAAGGTGTGATTGCAATTTCTGCAAGAAAGGTAAACTACTATGATAGCTCCAACTTATCTCAGTTCAGTTCAGTCGCTCAGTCGTGTCCGACTCTTTGCAACCCCATGAATCGCAGCACGCCAGGCCTCCCTATCAATCACCAACTCCCGGACTTCACCCAAGCTCATGTCCATCGAGTAGGTGATGCCATTCAGCCATCTCATCCTCTGTTGTTCCCTTCTCCTCCTGCCCCGAATCCCTCTCAGCATCAGGGTCTTTTCCAATGAGTCAACTCTTCTCATGAGGTGCCCAAAGTACTGGAGTTTCAGCCTCAGCATCTGTCCTATCAATGAATACCCAGGACTGGTCTCCTTTAGGATGGACTGGTTGAATCTCCTTGCAGTCCAAGGAACTCTCAAGAGTCTTCTCCAACACCACACTTCAAAAGCCTCAATTCTTCAGCACTCAGCTTTCTTCACATTCCAACTCTCACATACATACACAAGCACTGGAAAAACCATAGCCTTGACTAGATTGATGTTTGTTGGCCATGTAATGTATTTGCTTTTTAATATTCTGTCCAGGCTGGTCATAAATTTCCTTGCAAGGAGAAAGCAGCTTTTAATTTCATGGCTGCAACCACCATCTGCAGTGACTTTGGAACCCCCCAAAATAAAGCTAGCCACTGTTTCCACTGTTTCCCCATCTATCTGCCATGAAGTGATGGGACCAGATGCCATGATCTTAGTCTTCTGAATGTTGAGCTTTAAGCCACGTGTTTCAGTCTCCTCTTTCACTTTCATCAGAGGGCTTTTTAGTTCCTCTTCACTTTCTTCCATAATGGTGGTGTCATCTGCATATCTGAGGTTACTGATATTTGTCCTGGGAATCTTGATTCCAGCTTGTGCTTCTTCCAGCCCAGTGTTTCTCCTGATGTACTCTGCATATAAGCTAAATAAGCTGGTGACAATATACAGCTTATCTGAAATATTTATAAAAACCAAAATATATATGGCAAGTGCTACAGTAGTTTAGAGTATCTTTTATCAACAATACTTTGGATTAACATTATCAAAATGGAAAATATTTAAGAGATACAGTATGAATTTTGATATTATAATGGGATTGTGGGCAGGAAGATAAACCATAAAATTCTGCTTTGTCATTTGTTCCTTCTCATTGAAGGACTCTTGAGGACACAGTAAACATACAAATATTCTCAAGAGTTAAATTTTAACAGCAAGTGCAGTAGCACAAGGACATTATGCAATAGTGATAAAAGTCTGGAATGCATCATGCAGATTGTGCTTGCTAGATAATCCTGGCCCCTTTCATTTCCCCTAAATTTTAAAGTAGCCCTATCAGTGTGCTTTGCAGGGTGCTCTTCAGAGAAAGGATGGTCAGGGCTCCCCAGGAGACCTCCAGATCCCATCCAGACACAGTGACTTAGAGAAAGAGAAACATCAGCCTCCCTGGTGACTTGGTCCTGCCAAAGTCTGAATCAGGAAGATCAAAGAGAAGAATGGGTCCTGCCCTTAAGCAAACCCTGTGCATTGTAAGGTCTGGCCTTTAATGTACTCTGCTTCTATCCTGTCACATTGCTCCTCCTGCTTGAGGAGGGAGAGGGACTGTAAGAAGGAATCAAGCATAAGGAAACTGGCATGGAAAAGATTCAGCAGTCTCTTTCTCCACCAAATAGATTGTTACCTTATTTTCTAATACATAAAATTCCCCTGGAGTCTTTGGATATTTTGAAACACTTTTATGATTTGCTATCTGATATTGTAATCTTCTCCTAATAACCTATGTTGTTTCTTTGCTGATAGAATTACCTTACACTCCCAGAGCAAATAGAGGTTAAACACTGTAAATTATAATCCAATGTATGAGAATTGATTAGAAATTCCAAAATCCATACCTTACTTTTGTACTGGGTATAGGAACTACATGATTGCCACTGTCACTCCTCTGTGGTTCATTGTTAATGAGTTCATGGTCAGCTCAATCAATTTTATTATCACAAAGGTGGAGCTTTTTCAACAGTATTATTGATACTTATAAATTACAAAAAAAAAAAAGTCTTTCTTTTAAATGTAAACTATTTCCAAACTAGGAAAGTTGAAACACTATTGATTCATATCAAAAATTACTAATCATTTTTTTCTTGTAAGTAATGCTTTGCAATTTTTAATCTAAGAAGCTATACTTTTCAAGTAGCCTTAGTTAACTTATTACTAATAAATTATAAATAAGATTGATTTCTCTTAAGTGGCTGATTCAGCTCAGTTCAGTTCAGTCACTCAGTCATGTCTGACTCTTTGCGACTCCATGGACTGCAGCATGCCAGGCGTCCTTCTCCATCATCAACTCCCAGAGCTTGCTCAAACTCATGTCCATCAAGTCAGTGATGCCATCTAGCCATCTCATCTTCTGCTGTCCCCTTCTCCTCCTGCCTTCAATCATATCATCAATAGCATAAGGGGCTTTTCCAATGAACCAGTTCTTCACATCAGGTGGCCAAAGTATTGGAGTTTCAGCTTCAACATCAGTCCTTCCAATGAATATTCAGGACTGGTTTCCTTTAGGATTGACTGGTTTGATCTCCTTGCAGTCCAAGGGACTCTCAAGAGTCTTCTCCAACACCACAGTTCAAAAGCATCAGTTCTTTGGTGTTCAGCTTTCTTTATAGTTCAACTCTCACATCTATACATGACTACTGGAAAAACCATAGCTTTGACTAAATGGACTTCTGTCAGCAAAGTAATGTCCCTGCTTTTTATTTTATTTCTTTTTCATTTATTTATATTAGTTGGAAGCTAATTACTTTACAATATTGTAGAGGTTTTTGCCATACATTGATATGAATCAGCCATGGATTTACATGTGTTCCCCATCCTGAATCCCCCTCCCACCTACCTCCCCATCCCATCCCTCTGGGTCATCCTAGTGTACCAGCCCTGAGCACTTGTTCATGCATCAAACCTGGACTGGTGATCTGTTTCACAATTGATAATATACATGTTTCAATGCTATTCTCTCAGATCATCCAACCCTCGCCTTCTCCCACAGAGTCCCAAAAGTCTGTTCTATATATCTGTGTCTCTTTTTCTGTCTTGCATATAGGGTTCCCATTACCATCTTTCTAAATTCCATATGTATATGTTAGTATACTGTTTTGGTGTTTTCCTTTCTGATTTACTCCACTCTGTAGAATGGGCTCCAGTTTCATCCAGCTCATTAGAACTGATTCAAATGTATCCTTTTTAATGGCTGAGGAATATTCCGTTTTGTATATATACCACAACTTTCTTATCCAGTCGTCCATTAATGGGCATCTAGGTTGCTTCCATGTCCTGGCTAATATAAACAGTGCTGTGATGAACATTGGGGGTACACGTGTCTCTTTTGGTTCTGGTTTCCTCGGTGTGTATGCCCAGGGGTGGGATTGCTGGGTCATATGGCAGTCCTATTTCCAATTTCTTTAAGGAATCTCCACACTGTTCTCCATAGTGGCTGTACTAGTTTACATTCCCACCAACAGTGTAAGAGGCTTTCCTTTTCTCCACATCCTCTCCAGCATTTATTGTTGTAGACTTTTGAATAGCAGCTATTCTGACTAGAGTGAGATGGTACCTCATTGTGGTTTTGATTTGCATTTCTCTAATAATGAGTGATGTTGAGCATCTATTCAAGTGTTTGTTAGCCATATGTATGTCCTCTTTGGAGAAATGTCTGTTTAGTTCTTTGGCCCATTTTTTGATTGGATCGTGTATTTTTCCAGAATTGCGCTGCAGGAGTTGCTTGTATATTTTTGAGGTTAATTCTTTGTCTGTTGCTTCATTTGCTATTATTTTTTCCCATTCTGAAGGCTGTCTTTTCACCTTGTTTATAGTTTCCTTTGCTGTGCAAAAGCTTTCAAGTTTAGCTAAGGCCCATTTTTTAATTTTTGCTTTTATTTCCAATATTCTGGGAGGTGGGTCATAGAGAATCTTGCTGTGATTTATGTCTGAGAGTGTTTTGCCTATGTTCTCCTCTAGGAGTTTTATAGTTTCTGGTCTTACATTTAGATCTTTAATCCATTTTGAGTTTATTTTTGTGCATCGTGTTAGAAAGTGTTCTAGTTTCATTCTTTTACAAGTGGTTGACCAGTTTTCCCAGCACCACTTGTTAAAGAGGTTGTCTTTTCTTCTTTGTATATTCTTGCCTCCTTTGTAGAAGATAAGTTGTCCATCAATACGTGGATTTATCTCTGGGCTTTCTATTCTGTTCCATTGATTTATATTTCTGTCTTTGAGCCAGTACCATACTTTCTTGAATACTGTGGCTTTGTAGTAGAGCCTGAAGTCAGGCAGGTTGATTCCTCCAGTTCCATTCTGCTTTCTCAAGATTGCTTTGGCTATTCGAGGATTTTTGTGTTTCCATACAAATTGTGAAATTATTTATTCTAGTTCTGCGAAGAATAACGTTGGTAGTTTGATAGGGATTGCATTGAATCTATAGATTGCTTTCGGTAATATACTCATTTTCACAGTATTGATTCTTCCAATCCATGAACACGGTATATACCATGTCTCTGCTTTTTGATATGCTGTCTAAGTTGGTCATAGTTTTTCTTTCAAGGAGCAAATGTCTTTTAATTTCATGGCTGTTATCACCATCTGCAGTGATTTTGGAGCCCAAAATGTAACGTCTCTCCCTGTTTCCACTGTTTCCCCATTGAATTGTCATGAAGTGATGGGACTGGATGCCATGATTTTAGTTTTTTGAATGTTGAATTTTAAGCCAAGTTTTTCACTCATATCTTTCACTTTCATCAAGAAGCTCTTGAGTTCTTCCTCACTTTCTGCCATAAGGGAGGTGTCATCTGCATATCTGAGGCAATTGATATTTATCCTGGCAATAACTCTGCATATATGTTAAATAAGCAGGCTGACAATATACATCCGTGATGTACTCCTTTCCCAATTTGGAAACAGTGGCTGATTACACATGTATTTATCTTGTATATCAAAAGATGTAAAAGATGTATATCAAAATATATATTAATGAGTGGATGTATAACTCTCTTCTATAACAGAAGCCAGTAAATATCAATTTTGAAATTTAGGACTAGTATAAAAAATAAAATTATAAAATAGATAATAAACTTAAATTTTGTAAGACTTGTGAATTCTGAATTTTTGTCAATGACATCCTTAAATGTCTGAGGGTTGAGGATTGAAGGGGTATAAAAGTTAAGAAAATTAGAAAAATATAAAATAAAGAAAGAAAGTATGTCAGTTATTAGAAATTTCCCAATGTCATTTTGCTTTAGAATAAAGACCATGTAATAACATTTTAAATATCTGAATTTGACAATGAAAACATCATCTGTCTATGCGATCATGTGTGAATAGTCATGATTATATTCCATAGATGATTGAATATAGTAATAAGTATGTAAAATGTAAGTATTCCTCTTTATGTCAGTGCGTTAGTAGTTATCCTTGCTTAAGATCACGCATCATTTTTTCCTTACAAGCCATACGAAAGACATTTAATTAGTTATCTTTCAACCTCTTGAGTTCTAATGCTATAACTTTAAACTCAAGTATAAGGTATTTTTCTTACCCTAACAGGTTCTATGGAGATATGATGGCAAAAAAACAGACACTTTAGGACCCAACACTCGTCTGTATAACCCAGAATGAACTTCTTGGTAAATATTGGCAGAATAAATCCTAAAACATGATTAACAGCTGAGCAGAATGATAGTACTTCAACAAGAAACAAACTTATCAAGTGTTTATTATTAAAACATTCAGAAAGAAAACTTTACTTCTGTGTTTTTACTCCCAACAATAGAGGGGAGAAGGAAAATATATCATAGTTGGCACTGTATTCTACCTGGTCATGTCCCTTATGCCCAGAATTAAATATCTTTATTTTGCCTGTAATTGCTTCTAACAGTGAATAGCTTAATGAGTTATTATTCTACCTCTGAATTCTTTCCTTACACCTATTGGTTCTCCTGTGTAGGAGTATTTTAAATGCTATTGATAAATAACAGCTTCTTATTTATTACCAGTGACTCTCCATTTTCTACAAAAAAAAAAAAACAATCCACAATCATTTTCATGAACTGGTAGCATATTTCTTAATAAAATGAAGATTCTCCTTTCTTTGCTTCCACTGCCACTACCATTACCCTTTCTGTGACCTTGACACCATTCTCATCAGATTAAATGACTTCCTTAATCTTTATAGAGTATATTTCTGAATGCCCCCTTTTATGCATATGTAGTTTCTTTATGCAGAGAGTTCTTTAAGAAGTTCATCTACCAATCTTGAATTCACTTGTGAAGTTCAAGTGACAAAGCACTTCTTTCATGAAGTCTTCACTTATCTCTCCTCAGACAGGACTTTCTGGCTGTGAGTCTGAAAGCACTTTAAATGCAGTTTCCTATATGTAACCATCTGTTATCTTTAAAATACACTGCTTTTTACAGTGCTTTATAATGGCCATTTCTCATTTTATTCTGAATTATAGTTAACAATTTTACTGAAAGTCACTCAATGCTAGGTCATCCAAAAACCAAAGGCTTTATAACTCACGGTGGAACCAACGGCACTTATGAGGCCATCTACCATGAGGTTCCTATGGTGGGCTTTCCTGTGTTTGCTGATCAACCTGATAACATCGCCTGATGGACCACAGCACACCAGGCTTCCCTGTCCTTCACCATCTCCCAGAGTTTGCTCAAGCTCATCTCCATTGAGTCGGTGATGCTACCCAACCATCTCATCCTCTGTTATCTCCATCTGCTTTAACTCCTCACTGTCATCAGTAGGCAGATCGTTCAGACAAAAAAATCTATATGGCAATAGTGATCATAAATTATACAATTGACCAGTCAAATTTCATTGATATGTTTAGTATTGATGCATTACACTCAAAAAATCAGAACACACATCCTCAGTCTTTGAAGACTGCAGGATTTCTGCTGCTTTTTCATTTTAGTCCAGAACTTTCCCAAAATAATTTACATTGGTTTGCAGTTGGTCATTTACTGTTTTTGCTGTTTCTCTGAGGGACACAATTGTTGTGACCTCAAAACCCTCCATCTTGTTGATGTCACCTTATCTCTCTGTGTCACAGCGACTGCAGACACAGGAGTCTCACACTTGCTATTTTACACTAGTAGTCTTTCTCACAAAATATAATTGATGTGTGTGTACAAGATGGGTGACAGCACTGACAAATCAATACTAAACACACTGTATCATCTCGAAGTGCTCTGCACTTTGTCTTTTCATTGGATTTCCACATCTGCTGACTATTCATGTAATCTACTTTTTTAAGGAATACGGGTTATAATTTAACTTCTGGTTGATTTCTTCTGGATATAAGCCTGAGCAATAGCAAAAGTTTACAGTAATTATTTAAAAAGTACTACATATGAACAAGATGTCTATGAAAAGGCTCTCACTTCTGCTGCTGCTACAGCTGACTTCCTATTTTAGCACTGGGAATTGTGGAAAGGTGCTGGTGTGGCCAGTGGAATTTAGTCACTGGCTGAATATAAAGACAATTCTGGATGAACTTGTCACAAGGGGTCATGAAGTGACTGTTCTGATATCTTCAGCTTCCACTATTACTAATTCCAGCAAACCATCGACTATGAACTTTGAGACTTTCCCTGTATCTTTAACAAAAAGTGATTATGAGAATTTTATAGAACGTTTTCTTGAGAAATGGACGTATGCGGAAAAAGATTACTTTTGGTCCTATTTTTCAACAGTGAAAAGTTTATTTGGGGAATTTTTTGATATTGCTATAACTATGTGTAAAGACGCTGTTTCCAACAAGAAATTAATGACAAAACTAGAGGAATCAAGGTTTGATATCCTTATTGCAGATGCCGTTGGACCCTGTGGTGAACTGCTGGCTGAATTACTTAAAATACCATTCGTGTACAGTCATCACACCTCACCTGGCCATATAATTGAAAGGAATAGTGGAAGACTTCCATTCCCACCATCTTATGTACCTGTTATGTTTTCAGAATTAAGCGATCGCATGACATTCATGGAGAGGATCAAAAATATGTTATATACACTTTATTTTGACTTTTTCTTCCAGACACACAATGAGAAGAAGTGGAATCAGTTTTACAGTGAAGCACTAGGTAAGTTGGGCTTCCTGATAGCTCAGTGGTAAAGAATCTACCTGCCAATGCAGGAGACACAGGTTCAATCATTTGGTCAGGAAGATCCCTTGGAAAAGGAAATGGCATTCCATTCCAGTGTTTTTGCCTGGGAAATCCCATGGACAGAGAAGCCTTTTGGGCTATCGTCCATGGAGTTGGACAGAATCAGTTACCACTTAGCAACAAACAACGAGGTAAGTCATGTTTTTAGTTGGTTTCATTAAGTCCTATTTTTCCTAGTGCCTTGGAAGTTGAGTATGTATAAACATAAATTCACAAAAATTTACCTCAAATAAGTGAAACAGTGAAATAAAAATATAAAATGACCCTCAATCTAACCAATATTATGCAAACACTTAAATTATAGGGTAGGGTAAAGCGCATTACTAGTATCGGATACCAGGAAGTCACTTACCACAAATTGAAGTACCTAGGACTTCTACAAGTGACTATCCAAATTACAAAATTCTTCTTTTAATTTAAAGTCTTTAGGAATCTCATAAACTGTCTTGATAAATGAAGACATGTACATTGAGAGTTATACACATATTTGTAGTACAAATATCCAGTTAGCTTTTAGAAATTCTTTCTTCTTGTGTAAAAACAGATGTATTCCAGATCTATTTTATTATCCTATACTATGCTATGTTATATATTTATCAAACAACAGACACATTAAAACAACTTTGGCCACAACATCCAAAGTTGTTTTACAAAAATTATCTAATGTACACACATGACAATAGTCTCATTTCATCAAACATTTATTGGTTTTCTTTCTATTTTCAGGAAGACCTACTACCTTATCAGAAACAATGGGGAAAGCTGAAATGTGGCTCATTCGAACCTACTGGGACTTTTCATTTCCTCGTCCACTACTCCCAAATGTTGAATTTGTTGGAGGCCTCCACTGCAAGCCTGCCAAGCCCCTGCCCAAGGTCACCTACTCTTCCTTGTTGCTCTTTGTGAATGTTGTGTTTTCAATAGGAATCATTCTGTATTCTTTCTTTGGAATGTTTGATTATAGGTAGTCAGATGTGGGAACCTGGATAAAGTGACCTTCCACCTAGAAAGTGATGTATTTCTATATCAACACAGCTATCTGAATTTCATTATCATTACAGAATAAACTCCCTAGAGTACATTGGACACTTTAATAATACATCGATTAAATACAACTTCATTATTCAACACATAGAGAAGCATCATTCGTTAAAGAACAGTTATATTATACTTTTACATAAAAATATATATTTTATATAAATAAAATAATAGTTTTATTATCATCCGGTGATGCCATCCAACCATCTCATCTCACTATAATATGTTACATTACTATTGTATTATAATTATTATAGGATAATTTTGTATATAGCATATTCCAGAAGTGAGTATGAACATAGACAAATGGTGTAGGCACAGTTTCTACCACCTGACAGGCCACCTGGAATGACAGAACACAATCAAATTTTTTAAAATGTTATAATATGCAAAGACCAGAGTGTTAAAGAAATATTCAGCATGAATCATAGAAATTATCTCTGATTCATAGAAAATTATGAGATCTGAAGGATGCTCAGGGATAAACAGAAGGATTAGGGCAGGGTTGAAAGAAGATACAGGCTTCCCTCATAGCTCAGTTGGAAAAGATATAAAAGAAAGGTAGGTGGAGTAGTTATGACAGTTGCCAAAAAGTCCAAGTTTAGTCTAGATAGGAAAAGGCTGAATAAAAAGAAGATGATGCTGATGAGGTAAGTTGCAAACAGATAATTATAAAGATTTGAAACATCTAGTAGGGGCATTGGGAAGAATATTGAAAGGATTAAGAAAGAAAGAGATGGTGGTGGTGGTTTAGTCTTTAAGTCGTGTCTGACTCTTTCAATTCCATGGACTGTAGACTGCCAGGCTCCTCTCTCCATGGGATTCTCCAAGTGTGAATACTGGAGCAGGTTGCCATTTCCTTCTCCAGAGGATCTTTCCAACCCAAGAATCAAGCCCGGGTCTCCTGCATTGCAGGCAGATTCTTTACTGACTGAGCTATGACAAGAGCCCTGAGAAAGAGATAGTCATATATAACGTAAAAATAAAAAGCAAGACGTAGTCACTGGGTTGGATTGTAAATGGTTAACAGTAGGAAGAGACCATTTAACAGATTGTTGCTAGATACAGACAATAATGAGTGAAAACTAGAGTACAGTGTTCACAGAGATATTAAATTAACTCATTTTTTCTTTATTTTAAATTAATTAATTTATTTTAATTGGAGGATAATAACTTTACATTACTGTAGTGGGTTTTGCCATATATTGACATGAATCAGGATGGTTTACTTTAAACAAATTTAAATAAATCTCTGGGTTGGGAACAAAAACATATATTTATATATACATTCATATACATTTATATTGCTGGGAAAAGGCATTTATTTTAGCTAGTGCACTGGTGAAAAGCCTTAAAACTTTCAAAAATACTTTAGTATTTCATCTTCTTCATCTGATCTCCAAAACCTTAAAAATTCCTAACATTAAAAAAGTTGATATTAAATGCTGCTGCTGCTAACTCATTTCAGTCATCTCTGACTTTTTGTGACACTATGAACTGTAGTCCTCCAGGCTCCTCTGTCCACAGGATTCTCCAGGCAAGAATACTGGAGTGGGTAGCCATTCCCTTTTCCAGGAGATCTTCCCGACCCAGGGATCAAATCCTGCTTTCCTGCACTCCAGGCAGATTCTTTACCATCTGAGACACTAGGAAAGCCCAAACAATGCTAAATTATACCAAATCAGATGTAATAAAATATTTACTTGGAAAATACCAAACATAATAAGATCACAGTTTTCTTGAAGGTTAAAAAAGCATAAACTAGATTTACAATTTTCAGGATGTATATCATAGTGTATGTTTGATTATAGGAATAGAGTAAAGATTAAAATGAAAACACAAATTTTAGCATAATGTCTTCAAGGTCCACCCATGTTGTCAAAAACGGAAGGATTTCCTTCTTTCTCGTGGGTGAATAACATTCCATTCTGAGCATGTCTGTCTGTCTGTGTGTGTGTATGTCTGTGTGTATTTATGAAACATCTTTAAATAATTCATCCATTGGTGGGCACTTGAGTTTTTTCCCTAGCTAATTGTGAATAATGTTGCAGTCAACATGGGAGCACATATGCCTCTCACTGTCCTGTTTTTCTTTCCTTTGACCATATACCTGGAAGTAGAATTGCCATATCATATAATAGATGTATCTTTAATTGTTTTAAGATCCTTCAATTTATGTTCAATAAGGGCTAAACCAATTTACATTCCCACTGAGAGTGTACAAGCTTTCACTTTTCTCCACATTCTCACAACACTTTTTTCTTCTTGGTTATAGACTTTCTAACAGGGGTGAGGTAATATCTGATAATATCTGATTGTGATTTTGAAATACTTTCCCTGATGATTACTGATGTTGAGTATCTTCTCCTATACCTGGTGATCATTTGGAAATCTTCTTTTTAAAGTGTCTATTTGTTCATCTGCCCATTCTTTCATTGAATTTTGCTGTATGAGTTGTGTATATATTCTGGATCTTAACCCCTCATTCAATATGTGGTTACAAAACTTTTCTTCCATTCTGTAGATCACATTTTCATCTTGTAGATTATTTCTTTGGCTGTGCAGAAGCTTTTAAGCTTGATGTAGTCCCACTGTGATTTTTTGTTGTTGTTGTTGTTGTCTTGATGTCATATAGAAAACATCATTTTCAAGATCAGTGCCAAGGAGTTTCATCCTTATATTGTCTTTTAGGGATGTTATGGTATCTGGTCTTATGTTTAATTCATTGATTCATTTTGAGTTGTTTTTGTGATGGTATAAGATAGAGGTCTCTTTATATATATATATATATATATATATATATATATATATATATACACACACACACACACATATATATGTTTATCCAGTTTTCTCAGAAAAGAAAGAAGTGACTAATATTTCCACAATGGATATTGTTGTATCCCTTGCTCCCATGTTGAATCGTGGTTGAACGCTGTATGCTGTTCCATGGTCTATGTGTCTATTTTGGGGCCAGTACACTATTATTTGAAATATTGAAACTTTATATTAAATATGAAATTTCAAGGTGTAATTCTTTTGGCTTTTGCTAATGTCAACATTTTAACAGTATTAGTCTTCTGGTCCACATCACAAGATGACTTTCCATTTATTTGTGTTTTCCTCAATTTCTTAAAACTTCTTATAGTTATCACTGTACAGATCTTTCACTTCACTGATTAAATTCATTTTTAGTCATTTTCTTGCTTTTGATGCTATTGGAAATGGGACAGTTTTTTTTCAGGTGTTTCATTATTAGTACACAGTAATGAAGTTGAATTCTATGTAGTGATTTTATATCTTGCAACTTTACTGAATTTGTTGATTAGTTCAGGTTTTTTTGTTGTTGTTGTTTTTGAATCTGTGAGATTCTGTGTACAAAAAAAATCATGTCTTCTGCAAAAAATAAAAATCTTAATTCTTCCTTTCTATTTAGGATGTCTTTTATTTCTTTGTCTCACCTAGTTGTTCTAGCTAAAGCTTCTACAAATATATTGAATCAGTGTGGGAGTAGGCATCCTTATTTTGTTTCTGATTAGAGCAAAAGCTTTCAAGTGTTCACTGTTGAGTATAACGTTAGCGTTGGGTTTGTCATATATGTTCTTTATTACACTGAGGTATTTTCCTTCTATACCCTATATGTTGAGGGTTTCATCATGAAAGAATGTCATACCCTGTCAAATGTTTTATGAACATCTATTGAGATAATCATGTTATTTCATACTTCATTCTATTTATCCTTGCATCACAGAAATAAATCTCACTTGATATTAGTATATAATTCTTTTAATGTGTTCTTGAATTGGCTTGTTGATATTTGTTAAGAATTTTTGCATCAATACTCAGTCTGGATATTGACCTTGGTTTTATCTTCTTGTAATTTCCTTATCTATCTGGTATCATGATCATGATGATGGCCTTGTAGGATGGGCTTGGAAATGTTCCTACATTCCTCTTTAATTTTTAAAGATTTTTTTTTGAAGAACTGGCATGAATTTTTCTATAATATTTCATAGAATATGTCAGTGAAGCCATCAGGTCCTGGGCTTTTGTGTGTTGATAGGTTATTGATTACCAATTCAATTTCTTTACTTATTAGGAGTGTTCAGATTTTCTACTTCTTCCTGATTCAGTCTTGGTAGGTTTTGTTTCTAAGAAGTTCTCCACTCTTCTCATATATGTATTAATAATTTCTTAGCTTATAATTATTCATGGTAGTCTCAGAATCCTATGTATTTTTTCAGTATCAGTTGTGATGTCCCCATTTCATTTCTAATCTTATTTATTTGAGTCACTTTTTTTCTTGATTAGTCCAACTAAAGGTTTTCAATTTTGTTTATCTTTTTGACAAGACACAGAAGGACAAATACTGTAAGATATCACTTGTATATGAAATCTAAAAATGCTGAACTTGTAAAAACAGAGAGTAATATGGTGGTTGCCAGGACTGAGAGGGGGGAGAAGAGGAGAAATGTTGTTTAAGGATACAAATTTGCATTTCTTAGTAAATAAGTACTAGAGATCTAAGGTACAGAGTAGTGAATATTCATACATGCCCAGTCATGTCTGACTCTTTGCGACCCTGTGAACTATAGCCAGCCAGTCTCCTCTGTCCATGGGATTTCCCAGGCAGGAATATTGGGGTGGATTGCCATTTGAAATGTGGAATTATTCTAGTATAGAAAGTAACTTCTTTTTAATCAGATAGGATCAAGAACAACAAAGCAAAATAATTCAGAAACAATTCCAGGCAAATATGGATTCACCAGGAGCTTTATTTAGGTAGAAGTGAATTACTCAAAAGCTGACCAGACCTGTGCTGCAGAAAGCCCTGGATACCTCTTCCTCTGTGGAGCAGGTGCCCCCAGCGGGACTCATTGAAGTCATGCTGAAGGTCCTTCACTGCAGTTAGACATAGCACATGCATCTGTGACATTCATTATATAAGTTCAGGACAAAGGTATGATATGTAAAGAGACACAGCAGTATGGTAGCTCAAATAAGTAACTATACAAGAGTAACTTTGGATTATAAACAGAACTCACAGAACTGTTTCATAGAACATCCAAGCTATAATAATTGACTCCTCAAGTCAGTAGTTAGTAATTTAGACGGAGAGTTTGGAAATCATGAAAAAGTTTAAGGTGAAGGATAGCATTACAGAGCTGAATGAATGACATAAAGTGATTAGGATCATATTTTTTTTTTCATAGTGCTCATAGTCAGGAAATGAAATATTAATGAATAACCTAAAATAATTCTCAAAAAGCCTGTCTGGAATAAATAAATGATTTAGTAGAATTATAACAACAAAGAACCAAAGGGAGTTGAATCCTGCAAGTAACTTCCTTCCAAGAATCTATGTTAGTAATTAACATCATGATTAATGAAGAGCCTGAGGATAATATAGCTTAATAGTATCTTCTTGTCACTACTGAGTACTGGCTCTATCTTATTTCCTGCTTATACAGAAACACATTTGCACAAATACATATAATGGAAGAATTTGACCTCATATCACCCATTCCTTTCCCAGGATCTCAAGGACGAAAAATACTTTTTTTTTTTTAAAAAAAGGGAACATTTTAAAAAATAATATGAAGTTCCCCCCAAAAAATTTTTTTAATGATTTTTTTATTGCTGAATATTTATTAACACAACTGACCAAAGTCCAAGAGGTGAAGTTAACATGTTCAAGAGAATTGGGGGAGTGGGGTGGGTGAGGGAGGGAAATCACTCTATTAGCTAACTGTATAGTATGTCATAAGAATAATGTGCACATTCTAACATAAAACCTGTCTATGCATAGAGCTCAGCAGTTCCTTTCCTGGGTTTATATCCAAAATAATTGAAATTGGGATCTCAATGAGATATCTGTACAACATATGCATAAAAGCTGTATTCAAAGGAGCCAAGAGGTTGAAGCAACCCAAATGTCCATCAACAGAGGAAG